>NW_010290105.1:0-3576 GCF_000700745.2 Antrostomus carolinensis | reverse complement strand
TGTGCTGGGGGCTCCAGAACTGGATGCAGAATATAACATATTGTGTGTCTAATTCTGGTTCCCCAGTTCCAGAAAGACCAGGAACTACTGGAGATAGTCCAGTGGAGGTCTATAAAGATGATGAGGGGACTGGAGCATCTCTCTGCTGAGGAAAGACTGGGAGACCTGGGGTTGTTCATCCTGGAGAAGAGCATCAATGCTGATAAGAGAACTTCCCTGATCCTACTGGCCACACTGGTGCTGATCCAGGCCAGGATGCCCTTGGCCACCTGGGCATTCTGCTGACTCATGTTCAACCAACACCCCCAGGTCCCTTTCTGCTCCTGGGGGTTATTGATGCCAAAGTGCAGAACCAATAATTGGACTTATGGAAACTCCTGCAGTTGATCCTGACCCACGGATCCAACTTGGGCAGATCCCTCTGCAGAGCCTCGTGACCCTCAAGGTGACAGATGGGAAAGTGGATGGATCTGGGAGCTCTCCTTGCAGCACAGAGTGCACGGAGACAGGACTCCATTGGAAACAAAGCATCCTGGCAAGGAGCCGGTGCCGCGGGACAGCAGCCCAGGTGATCCAAGAAGGGTTTTCCATAGCTCCCATCTGCTGTTTGGTGAATGCCTTTGGCAGTTGCCTCCAACACACATTTTAAAGGGAAACCTGAAACGCCTGGCACACTTACTCTTTTTCCTCTCACAGCACCAGCACCCCCAAGTCTCCCTGGGTTTGA
Source organism: Antrostomus carolinensis (assembly GCF_000700745.2). NCBI lineage: Eukaryota > Metazoa > Chordata > Aves > Caprimulgiformes > Caprimulgidae > Antrostomus > Antrostomus carolinensis. Next base: position 2,849 of record NW_010290105.1, on the reverse strand, counting down.
GGGTAACAGGAGGGGGTTTGACACCATCAGGGTCCCCTCAATCGCTCCCACTGACCCCCCGTGGGCCACTTGCCAAGAATCCCCACAATGATCACGTCACCAGAAATGGGATCTGCTCCTCAGCTGGAAGCTCCTGTGCTGGTGAAGGGGCTGGTGAAGCAGCAGCTGATGGGAGCCCAGCAAAGCCCCCCAATCCCCCCACCTCTGCACCCCCCTGTGCCCATCTGCCATTCGCACCCAGTTTGCCAGGATGAGCTGGAGAAGGAACGTGCTGACAAATGAATCTCGAGCCAAAAGCTTCTTCAAGCAGCTTTTGTGTGTCACCTTCCTATGGCCCATCCATTTGGGTGCTGAGCCCACCACATTTTTGGGGTCCCAGCCTGTGGGCACACCACCGCATTTTTAGGGTCCCAGCCTGGGGCTCTGCATCGTTTTTAGGGGGCTGAAGCTGGGGTACCACAGCCTTTTGGGGGACTGAGCCATGGGCACTGCAGCATTTTAGGGGGGATCAGCCCAAGATGCCTGTGATGTCTTTCAAGGGTTAAGTCTGGGGTGCAATGCAGCATTTTGGGGGTGCTGAGCCCTGGCTGCACCCCCATACAGTAGGGTCAAGCCCGCTGCAGTCACAGCACCAGCAGCACTGACAGCACCAGCAGCACTGGGGATAAGGAGCACAAAACCACAATGTCCACCAAAGCCATTAAATAATTGGTTAAAATATATATATATTCATTATTATTATTTATTTATTTATTTTAATTAATAATAATAAAAAAATCTGTCCCAACTCAGCACCAGGACAGGATGGCAAAAGCTCCATCCATCCATGTGCTCAGCCCCGAGGGGCTGGAGCCACCTGGGTCTGATCCAGAACAGCAGCTGCCAGAGCCACCACTGGTCCCAGATCCTGCCCTCTCCCAGGGGGTGCACCAGGCAGGGTCCCCTGCTCTGTCCCCCCATGTCCCTGTCCCCAGGGCTGCCAAGGGAGCACCCCAACACATTGGTGCTCTGCTTTGGGGCTGGAGCCAGATCCTGCTGTCAGCTGTGAGGTCAAAGATAAATGAGCTCATTAAGTCTCAAGTGCTAATTAGCAGCCTTTGCTTAAAAGGGTTGAAGCTGGGCCAGGGGCAGTGTTTGCTTGGTGCTGTAAGGAGTTGTGTCCTACAGCTTCTCCTGGTGCAGGAGTCTGTCCTGGAGAGACACCAATGTCTTTCTGCTCAGCTTTGAACCCAAAGCAAGTGTCTTCCCAGGCTGGACCTGTGCCCTGTGTGAAGGATGCTGTGAGGCACCATCCCTTTTCCTGGCTGTGGATGGTGCAGGGGGACTGCTGTGGGCTCCTGTGAGACTTGTCCCATTGGTGGCATCTGCTGCCATGTGCATCTCCTGGGAGAGGTGACCTGAGTGGCTGAGACAATGAGTGAGCAGCTCTGCCTTGGGTGAGTACTGGGGTCTGTGGCTGCTTGAGCATGGGAGGTGCTGGGATTCATCCTGGTTCATCTGTGGCTGTTGGCAAAGCTCAGCTGTAGTTTATGTCCTGGTTTCACTGGGACAGAGTTAATTGTCTCCTCAGGAGCTGGAATAGCTGTGCTCTGGCTCAGTGTGGGATTTGTCAGCAGAAGAATGTTGATCAGGTGCTGATGTTTTCAGTTGCTGCTGGAAGTCCAAGGTCAGCGTGTTTTGCCAGTTCACAAGTGCAAAGGGCTGGGAGGGGGGAAGCGCAGTAATTAGCAAACCCCCAATTGGCATTTGGCTCTGCAATGAGATATTCCATCTCCTGTCCCCCACGGGCAGGACATTGCCCAGGGCTGAGCGGGAAGCTGGGGATTCTCTCGGGGATGGCTCGGGCTCTGGCTCTCCTGGGATTCTGGTTTTGGGTTCAGGGTTTCTTTTTGTTCCTCTGGATTCACTTCTGGTGGGTGGTGATTGTACTGTGCATCACTCATTTGCATATATTATTACTATTATAATTACTATTTTAATATCAGTATTATTTTAAGTTTTATTTTATTTCAGTTATTAAATGGTTCTTCTCTCACCCTACCAGTCTCCTTCCCCTTTCCCCCCAATTCTGTTCCCTGGGGTGGAGGAGAAGTGAGTGAGCTCTTCCTTTAGCTGGGATCATCTCTCAAGGGTTTTGGGGTGGGAGGAGGGTGGATGATCCAGGGTGACTTCCCACGATTTCCCTTCCTATGAGCAAGCGTGAGCCGGCGCCGTCCCCCTGTGGAGGAGCAGGCAGAGGAGCCAGCAGACTCATTTTTTATGTATTACATGGTTTTCTGTGAATAAACTCGGGAGTTTTAATAGTGATATTGTTTGTGAATGTGCACACACGTGGGAGGAAGAGAGCAGAGAGAGACACCAAATGACAAAATATGGAATATTGGGTCATCCTCAAGTGCTTTGGGGTCAGTTGTGCTGGTAACTGGGTTGTTGTCCCTGTAACTGCCGAGGAGGTTGTGTGTCTTGGTGAACTTGTTAAAATCCCCCCAGTCCTGGCTTGGAGATGGGAATTTTGAAGCTGAAACATCTTCACCTTCCACAGTGGTGTAATAAACTGGAAGGAGGTGGAGGGCACAGCCTGCCCAGCACAGAGAGAGCTTGGCAATGAAATATGGGATTTAAATTCCCATCCTGTGCCATCCTTTGCAAAGGGCTCAGGAAAAAGCTGGTTCTTCAAAGCATTGACCACCACTACCTTCACACATTGTCCCCACAGTCCTGAGCTTGAGCTAAGAGAGCTTTGCAAGGGAAATAAAAGCACCTCGAGCATTAGAAAACTGCCACCAGGCTATGGCAGGTTCACTGCTGGTGTTGGGGAGATGTCCTGGTGTGAGCGGGGCCAGAGCTGG
>NW_010290104.1:0-1376 GCF_000700745.2 Antrostomus carolinensis | reverse complement strand
CCCGCGGATGAGCCCCGGGGCGGGGGGAGCGGTATCTGCCCCTCGCTGTTTGCTCCCAGAGCTGCCGGGAAAGAATCGTCTTCTGCAGGATAAAGTCCCTGTCTACGCGGGTGAATTGCCCGTGTCCAAAGTCTACGGGCAGGAGGCTGCCTGCTGCAATCTCCGCGAGAGGGATGACTTTTACAATATATGGGCTGATCGCAAATAAGTTACTAATAAGCCGCTTTGGCGTAAGAACGGCTCTATGCATTATTTCCTAAGATCTGTTTATTCGTAAGTATTTCTTTCTTTCTTTCTCTTCTTAAAAAAAAATAGTTCGGGAAAATTAAGAAAAGTACAGAAGTTAATATTTAGACACTCATACTATTAAGTAATAGAGCTATAAACTCTCAAATACGGCACTTTCATTTTACTTAACAATAGATAACACAACAGCGACAGTGAAACAGGCCAAACAAAAGCGATCACCAAAATTGTTGTGACAGTACAATTACCCGGCTAGGAAATTTATTCAATATGCTTTACCATTGCATTGACACAGCAGGAAAAAAAAGCCCAAATGTTCAGAGAATAATACAACAAGGCAGGAGGTATTTGGAAAAAAAAAGAAGGATTTATTTTGAAATACACTTTTAAGAGATACTTTGCCTCCCCGATTTGTTATCGATGTGCATCTGATACGACAATACGAAACAAACAAACGAAGAAAACCACATTCTGTACAGAGCTCTAAAATGAGCCGCCAGTATCTACAAGATGAGCTTTACGCCTGGGTGTGGGTGGAGAGGGGCCCGATCCTGCAGTCCACACTCTCTACACGAGTTTCGCAGACGTGTGGTAGAAAAGTTTGGCCCCGAGTCTGCGTGTGTGTCTCCGTGTGCGCATGTGTGCGTGTCTGGGAGTTCCTACAATACAGTCCTTGAGTAAAATGGGCAAGTTGGAGCTGCCGGAGCGGGCGCAGGTCCCTGGCTGCTCTAGAAGTCCTGCCGCGGGGTGTGAGTTAGACTGTGCCGCCGTAGATCACAGTTTCGCCTGAACACTTTGCCGCACTGCTCACAGTTGTAGGGCTTGATGTCTGTATGGGTAAGAAGGTGAGTTTTCAGATTACTTCTTTGATTAAAGGTTCTTCCACATGTGGGGCATTTGTGTGGAGATTCCTGTTCAGATTTGAAGCAAGCAAAGGATTAATCCTTCACAAACTACCTGGTTTAACGTATTACTGCACTTTTTATTCTCGCAACGCACAACTTGAAATATCGGGGTTGGACACGAAGTAGAGCAGCCCCGGGAGGGAGGGAGGCTGCCTCCCTCGCCCTGTCCTGCCCCAAAAGCGCTAGTTTATAGTTCGCATTTCGGCTCCCGGGGCGCAGGGAAAG
>NW_010290103.1:0-8510 GCF_000700745.2 Antrostomus carolinensis | reverse complement strand
TTCCAACCCAAACCATTCTATGATTCTCTTGGCTTCAACCCCCAAAAGCTCATCTTGCTGGGCTTTAAAGGAAAGCTGGCTACAGACTGCAAAACCTGGTCAGCATATGCTGCTTCTTATCACCAGAGACTTGCACACATCCACACAGAAGCATGAGGTGAACCACCCCTCACCACCTTTCTGCCCCTTTACCCTCCCACAAGAAAACTACCTCCCTCAGCAACACAAGCACCTCAGTGACAGATCTGGAAGAAGTCCCTGCAGTGTAACAGTAAGGGTTTGCGCTTGTACTGTGTCCCAAGTGAGCACTCTGATGGGGCTGTCTCGGCTCCCAACCACAGTACCACCCCAGTTTCTGCCAACATGAGGCAATAACGACTCTCCTGGGCCCCATGCACTGACTGTGGGGCTGTGGGATGGTCAGGACTGGAGGGCAACATCCCCCTGCTGAGACAACACTTCCCTCCCCTTCCTCTTTGGCTTGATGCCTGCTTTCCTCCCAGCTGGTGTCATCCTCTTGTCCCCATGCAACATGCTTTCCAAGGCAGTGGACAGTGTGCAAGACATTGCTAGGAAGCCCTTGGGGAGAGCCAGGCAGAAACATGGCCACCAGCCAGAGGACAGACTCTCTAGGATCTCCCTGGACCTGAGGTGGTGCTAGAAGAGATGGAGCTAGAGAGCTAGGTTTCTGCCTCACTGTGCATCACTTCTCAAGGTACCTGGGAGACCAGGGCTGTTGTAACTCCTGCAAGGGGAGGGCAACTACCTGGTGTGGGAAGGCTTGCTCCCTGCTTATACTAATTCAACCCTCTTTCAAACTGGCTTGCCCAATAGGAGGGACTGAACCAGGCTGGCTTCAGCGTGCAAGTGTATCTGTCAAATTAGCCACAATCTGGAGTACATGCCAGATGTGGAAGGACAAACAACATTCAAGCCAGCATCAGATAGGAGTTGTGCAGAGAGATAATACCCAATGCAACATAAACCTTGCCAGTACAGAGTTAAGCCAACATTGTTTTCTAAACAAATCTGAAGCAGCAGAGTGAGTTCATACCTGATCAGCATTTTCTACCACGTAGCCGCAGCAGTTTTGACCCAGTACCAAACTCCCTAGAGCTGGATTTATTGTCTTGTCCACCTGAGCCAGTGCCAAAGCCATGTCCTGAGAGGGCTGAGGAATTTAACCAACGCCAAATGGCTTCAGAGCCTTCATCTGGGAAGAGCTTGCTTACTGCAAACTCCCCAGTAATGAAACAGAGTGTGACTGCATGGTCACGCTCCCTGCTGGACCCTGGCCAAGAGGAAGAACGACATGTCAACAATGCTACAGTCACTCTGTCACCCGGAACGCACACACACATACGTGTGCAGAGGGTGTGAACCACAGGGGAAAGGATCACTTCACAATATTGTCAGCTGGCAGCACCATCCAGAAACAATCCCGTCAGGGAACATCAGCCCTTCCCAAGGCTGCCCAAAGCTGCTCCTGCTCAGCATGGCATGCACCGACGGGTCACAAGGGATGGGAAGTGCTGGAGAAGGAGTGAGGAAGGGGTGCTGTTGAAAGAGGGAAAACAGGGCTCAGGGGTACCCAAAAAGAGGAAGAAAAACAGCTGGCACCACTAGAAGGAAGTTGAAGGCAGCAGTTTGGGTGGCAGGGTAGGTGTCAGGGTAGTCAGAGAAGGGGCATTGAGGAACTGCAGCCAGGGAGGGCTGACGGCAGGGTTCCACAGTGGCAGCAGGGAGATGCACTGGAAGATGCACCCTTCTTGCCAGCATCACCAAGTGGGACCTGGGCAGGAGGGGAGCAACCCATCACCTCCTTCAGGGGACATCACACCAGCACCACTGCCAGGGCTGTGCAGCAGCAAAGACCCTGCTGACCCCTTCCTCCCAGAGAAATGTAGCAGTCCCAAAATGTGACTCAGAAAACCCCAGCATCTGCCAGAGTCTGTGCAGAGCCTGAAACCACAGCCTGGCAGGTGCGAACCCCCAAACCCTCCTCTAAAATCCACTCCTCTGAGGATGCCCACTGCCTCACCAGCAGCTCTTTGCCTTAGGGTCTTATTCTGGGGAAAGGCCCCTCCAGTCACATCCATGCTCCTTGAGGGCCAGCAGCATGGCTGGGCCTGCCCAGGCTATGGGAGAAACAGCTGCTCCCTGCTCCCCTCCCATCCTTGCACCACAGCAGCTCCAGCAGCACAGAGACGTGGCATGGAAATAGTGTGGCTGATCTTCCTGCCTTCCCTGCAGAGGAGCTGGGGAAAGGGGCACCGAGGGCAGCCCCAGGCAGCAGGAAGCCCTTTCAGGTGTTCCCAAGAGCTTTGTACCCCAAAATGGGTCAGGCTCGGCACAGGGCCCCTTCGCTGCCTGTGCAGGGCACACGGCATTCCCAGCTTATGAAACACACTGTCTCCAGCAGGAAAACATCCCTTCCAGACAGGCAGGAGCACCAGGGGACAGCAGCTAAGCAGTGACAAAGAACGTGCCCATCACCCCAGAAGCTGTGCCAGGCTGGGCCGGGTATTCAGAGGAGGTACCTGGCTAGGAAATGGAGGCCAGTACCCTCCATGGGGAATCAGGATACCCAAAATATCTGCGAGATGAGGAGGGGGGGGACCCCCCACCCTGCATGCCCCACTCCCGGTAGTGTGATGCCCACTCCTGCCCTGCTGCAAGCTGCATCCCCGAGGGGAGCCAGGGCTGCGAAGCCCAGCCATGCTGCTGGCCAAACCAGCCCACTGCTCCCCTGCAGCAGCACCAGCCTGGCTGCCCCTTCTCCTGAGAAACAGGGGAGGAAAAGGCCGTAGGGAGAAGAGCAGACAGGTGTATGCCAAGGGAGGGATGGGAACAGAGGGGAATGCACTCGGGACTGGGAGCAGGGGACCCACAGCACTTGCCCTGCTGCTCTGCAAACAACCCCTCCTTGCACATGCACACAGAGCAGCAAGGAAAGGGGGTCAGTGGGGAGGGAGAGGCTCTCCATTGAGGGGGGCTGATGAAAGCCTAGACTTTGTTCACAGCATAGCAGAAACCTCTACCTTTCCCCTCCCTCGCACCTCTGGGGAACAAGCAACGAGAGGGAGAGAGGGGTGAAGATGCCAAGATTGGCTTACCTTGCAGTGCCTGTGCTGAGGGTGCCGGGATGCACGGGAGGTAAATCCAAGGCTCTGCTCTCCTCGGAGAGTGCTGGGAAAGGCCTCTCCTCAGTCACATCAAGGAGTGGCCTGTGAGTAAGTGCTCCAGCTCACTGCTCGATCGAAGCTGCCATGGATTCATTGCAAACGACTTCGCCTTCTGTGAGGAGAGAAGGAAAGGGGAGGGAAAAAAAAAAAGAAAAAAAAAAGGAAAAAAACCACCAGCTTAAGACTTGGAGGGTAGATTCACTTCTTTCTTAGGTTTCCAATGGCAACTGAATATACCACAGATGAAGATCCAGGGGGTGTATGAATGTGTGTGCGTGTGTGTGTGTGGGAGGGACGGAGAGATGCACAGCTGCTGAGTCCACAGGCAGTGTGGGGTGTGAGCTAGTGAGGGCATATCGGTTATTATGGGAGCAGACAACTGGACACAAGCAGCAGAGCAGACAGACAGACAGATGGAAAGAGATTTAAAGGATGGAAGGAGGATGGCCTGTATCCTAAGAGCCTAGCTGTCCCACTGCACACGAAAAGGAGACAGCACCTGGCCCAGTGCAGGGCAAGGTGCTGACGGAGCTGCGCCGGGAGAAGATGAGGTGTGCCTACACATGCGTCTGCACACACACAGACACACTGTCTCTGCTCACATCACCTGGGAATGGGCCCCTGCAAGCACACTGTTCACACTCAGACTACTACACACATGCTGCTCACACACACAAACACACACACGTACGCACTGACCTTTTCATACCCCACACACCACCTTACATACATCCCCTAAAAATCCAGTCTCTCCAAATGGTGAGGTGCTTCCCTTCTTCACATACATCCTGCACCTACAAGGTTGCACAGCTGTATTAACATGCATATGTGATATTTCAGATAACCCTCACACAACCACATCAACTCTACCCAGCTTGTTCCACCACTCATTTAAGTGCACAGCAAAAACATTTATACACAGCACATACTGACCACTGCACAAATGCACGCTGAATATCTGACTATATCTACCTCACACAAACTCCTGACCACTTATACATGTGTCACTGCACAAATGCACATCATTTAATAGGCCTGCCTTCATATCAAAGACCAGAAAAAGCCATGTACACACACGTCTATATCAGTGCAAACAGCACACCAGCATGTCAGAACACACACATCTATAAGAAAACAAAAGCATATAAAACACCCTCGCATGCTTAGGAACATAAGTCAAGCAAGCGCCACTGGCTGCATATCACACACAAATATACTATGCTTACGAATTGCCTGCAGCGTACAAACTGATCGCATCAGAGACTGTTACCTACCCAACTCAGCCCACACAGTGGTATGCCATCTTTCTGGATCCTAAACGCTAGCCCCAGCATCATCAAACACCAGCCATATTCTGTCACATGGAAAACACAAATACTCATCAACATCCAGCACAGGCAGACAAACACAAACTACACATGAAACGCAGAGAACCAGCATCACTCACCCCAAAAAATGACATTCTTGAAAGTTCTGAAGCTGGAGCTCACTTTGGAGACAGTATTATTCTGTGCACCTGCATGGGTGCACATGCACACGCATACACATACCACTGCCACACCAACTCTGCTTAAACTTCCTCCATCTGTGAGATTTTCCTTCCCTCCCCCCCCCCCCCCCCACTTTCTATAGTTCTGCCCATTCTACCATCTCCCCACAAAGCCCATGTATCTGTCCACTGACACATGTGGCAGCTCCTGGGGGCAAAATCTCTGGAGCAGAAAGCCTGTAAAAGTATCCACACTCATCCCCTCTCTTTTCCTCCTTTCTTCTGGTATTAGATGTGTGTAATTTGCATGCAAAGAAGAGTGCAAGGTGCCACCAGCCTCGAGTGCTCTGAAATTGGCTGATAGTGGCATAAGGGGACGTGACTGAAAAACATAAGCATGGTGAAGAAGTACAATAAACCCTTATGGGAAGCAGAGATTTGACCAGGAAGGCACCAGCTTCCCTCAGGCCCCAGAAGAGACAAGGAGATGGGTAAGAAGAGTTGAGGGAAGGAGGGGAGATGGGTCCGGCACCAGGGACAGTGCAGCGAGCACTCTACCAGGCTTGTTTAACAAGCTCAGTCATGTCACAGCACGATGCTGCGAGCGGATGGCGGGGAGCAATCAGGGTTTGGCATCAGGGCAAGAGCCTGTACCTGTGTGTCCCCAGGAAATGGGAGAGGTATGGGAAAGCACGGGGTTATGGCAGGGGAAAAATGGCTGGATGCAGGTGCGACTGCAGGCTTGTGGTATGGGGGTCCACAGCTGTATTGGGATCACGGGAGCAGTGGGTACTGGCATGGGTACCAAATGACGAGCCTATGCACATGAAGGGACTGGCATAGGGGAGGCTTGGACACACACAACCCAGGGCTTGCAGTTGGGTCTAGCCCCAGCCAGACTCACATGGCCCTTCTCTGGGCAACTCCAACTGAGCAAGCAGATTGTCCCTGACTCCTAGAGAAGTCAGGAAAAAACAGGAAGGAGTGCCACAAGCTCTTGTGCTGTTGGACAGGCACAGGCTCTGAGCACATATAGATACACCTCAGTGTAAGTCAGTGAAGTTAACACTGCAACAGCTTCTTCCAGGAGCTACCTGCCCTCCCACACCATGCGTGTCCCAGTACCCTGCTTCCACCCAAACACCCCCAGCCCCCTTCCCAGCACATACAAGTACACCTTCCCCACCATTACTCAGGCACACAAACTCTCCACTCCCCAAAGCCACCTACTTCACACCTTCCCCCAGAGCACTCCCACCTTCCCACGCCCACACCACATGCCTGTTTGTGCAGCAGCAGGAGAGAAGCCAGAAGAAACATGTGGGGAAGCCCCCACCACCACCTCAATCCCTCCATGCCACCTCCTCTTCCCCTCTAACTCTTCCACTGCCACCATCACATTTCAGAAGTGCTTTGAAGGAGCAAAATTCTCCTCTCTCAGCTAAACTTGGCCCGTGCACCTGGGCAATTTCAGCTTGCTAGGAACGTCTGTTCCTCAACACTATGCTCAATTGTACCTGCATGCCTTTTCCCACAAACATACAGGAGATGAATAATGCAGGCTGAAAGGGGACAAGTGAGAGAACTTTTGGGGCTCAGCAAGGCATGTGTACTGAGCAGAGTGGAGATGGAATTACCTCATTTAATCAAAGCTAACAGATGCTGTTGAACCTGGAAAAGCCACCATGGCCTGAAGTGCCACTTGGGTTAAAGTACGGTCATGAGGGCAATTTAAAGAGGCTTTTGGACTCAGGATTTCTAATAGGTGCTGAGAGGTAACACAGAGCTGTCATGTGTGGGTAGGCAAGGAGGGCCTTCATCTACGAGACACTTAACACTGAGCTAAGCAGCTGAAGAGAGTCACTAGTGGAAAAGCGAACCATTATCCTAAACTGACCTCCAGGCTATCTGCTCCTGTGCTTCAGGGACATGGAAGAAGCACCATGACTGGTTAATCACATGGCAAAGAAGAGTGAAAGAAAGGCAAACAGGAGCCAAAGAGGATGCGTATGTGTACTAGCACATGTACACCTGTGTGGTGTTCACCTTGCTCATCTCAAAGGGATGTGTTTGGCCTCACCTTCACATGCCTGTTTTGTGCTGGCAAGCAAGGAGAACTGGAAGACACGATAACACGTATCTGTCAGCGTTGCCACAAGTGAGTCCATCTGTATGGGATAATGCTGAAAGGGGGCAACATGGACAACGTGGTGCCATGTGTGCACATGGGTGTGCAGGAACATGTGGCCTCTGGTGAGCATCTGTGTGTCGGTGTTGTGCACGTGCCTGCTGTGGGGAATGGACTGCAGGTATCGATGTATGAATTGTGTATGTGCATCCAAGTGCTGTACTATAGGCTGAAGGGTGCGTATGTGTGCAAATCTGTTCTTTGCTGAAAACATTGTTGTGAGACATCATAGGGAGCGATGTGTCCCCTGTGGGTTGTCTTGTGTGTGTGGGGGTGGCAGCACTTATGCCTCTGTGCGACACCAGTGTGTTACTGCACACCTGCAGAGTGAGCATCCTGGTGAAAGCAATGCTATGAGTACAGCTCAAAACTATGCTAAGTGTGCATATGCTGTGTTTACCCCTGGGTGTGTACAGGTTTGCAGGGACAGGATCCCTCTTTGGGTGGAATAGTTCGTCTGGCTCCTGCACTGCCTCTCCGCCTGGTCTCTATTTTTCCTTTCTCGCCTTCCTTCAGCTCCCCTCATTCACTGGCAGCTTACTCTGCCCTGGGAACCAACTCCCACACACCAACACACAGCAAGGGAACTCCTTTCCTTGCAGTTCCCTGGTATCTTGCTGTACCAAAAGCCAGAAAGTGAAGAAAAACTTCACTGGGCAACCTGAACTGGACCTATTCCCTTTCCATGTCCTTGTCACCCATTTCCTATCCCCATGAACTGCATCACAAACCCACAAACTTCCACCCCCAAACCATGAGGAGTACAAACCAGACTCATGGCTTACATCCAAGCCGTGGGTCATCTCAAGCTGACACAGCTCCAGTAAGGGAGCTCAAAGTAACAGAGTTAGGAGACAGCAGTCCCTATAACCTCGAAAATAGAAAGGCTCCTGCAGCTACAGTGATACCTGTTTAATTTTCAATTCCCCAGCTAGAATCGCCCACAGCTGGGTTTGGTGTAAGGAACCTTTTGCATGAATTGCAGTCAGTTACACAGCTCAAACTCACACCTCTGGAGCCAAAGCAATATGTCTTAGCTGCTCTGTCATTGCTCCCACATCAGAAGGATAAACCTTCAGCCAGATCCCACATGTACTGAATAACCTCCAAGCCAGGATCGGAAGCATGGAGCCTGCCCACTTGGAGCACCTCCTGGGACAGTGGAACTTGAGCAAGAAGAAAACCCAAAGCCATTTTTTTTTATTCCTTTAACCAATTCTGCAGATCACTACCTTCCTCCCAAACACCCTACCCTGAACTCTACACATTTGTTCTGGGGCTGATCTAAATTACTCAACTCCCCAGATTGAAGTGCAAATGACTGGCCTCCATTCCAGGCTTTGCTTTTGCCCTATATCCCACTCCGCACATATTCCCTCTGGAGGACAAAACTAGCACACAAGAGCCAGATGTGAAAATATGCACACCTTCCCTGGAAGGCTTCACAGGCTCCCAGCAAGACCCAGTTTCATCTAGGCTCAGGATCATACAGTTTTGCCTTGAAAATACAGCCTAACAAGCTTCATCTGTTTTGCCTCAACTGCAGCCCTGAATCTGCGATATCCCCAGACTCCACCCAACCCTATACACCAAAAGCCTAGCCTCTGAGCTCAATTTTCATAGACTCATAGAATAGATTGGGTTGGAA
>NW_010290102.1:0-6321 GCF_000700745.2 Antrostomus carolinensis | reverse complement strand
CATCAACCAGAACCCCCAGGTCCCTCTCCAGGGGGGACTTTATACCACACAACATTCATATGGCAAAGGGCTGCTTTGCATCCAGGGTCTCTCTGCGCTTTGAAGGCAGAAGGATGGAGATAAAACTAAGCTGTTGTCATTTTATTTGTGTTTTGTCACTTTATTTGCCTCACTGCTGTGGGTCAGCGAGGCGCAGAGCCCTGGATGGGTTGTTGGTGGGTGTGCAGCACGCCCACACTACAAGGCAGGCACAAGAGTGATGGTTTAAGCCCTGGGTGTGGATATCCCAAGACTGGAGATCCCCGTCTATCCTTGGCGACCGGCAGCATTGCACCACACCCTCCTGGTGAAAATCACTACGCTGACAGCCCACAGCCACTTGCCTGGGCAGGGTTGGACGGTCATTAATGGCAAAGGGTGTGCTGCACACACACGAACCCCAAACCCCACTGACTGCTCAGGGTTGAGTCAGCGGTACCGTAATGGGGAGCGGGATTCTCCCAGCACCCTGCTCCTCCAGTCGCTGCAGGCAGCTGCTGCGTGTGACGCTGGAGGAGATCTGAAGAGGGAGAAACTGCAGAGCTACAGCGCCTGCTTGACTTCTCTGTCCCATGGATGCACGCTGAGAACAGCCCTGCTTGACTTCCCTGTGCCAGGAGAACGTGGCCGGGGGCTTGGTGGCTTTTTTTGGCAGCGCTGCTTTGCAAGGACACAAATCCAGATAATATGCACAGATGTGTTGCCTTTCCTGTCCTTTGGCAGCTGTCCCTTTTTTTTTTCCTTCATGTAGCAGCATGATTGCTCTTCTCTCCCACTGCACAAAGGCAACGGTGTGGCTTCACGTGAGTGTCAAGATGCGGGAAAGGAGCAAGAGTGAGGAGTTTCTTCATGCAAAGTCTGATGTTTTCAGAGCAAAGCTCCTAAAAAAAGGGGGAGGCAAACACTGTCGCTTAAGCAGAGCTGCCAGGTTCTGTGTATTTATCACTGTATTTGCCATATGTGGTATTTCGTTGGTGACCAATGATAGGACCAGGGGAAATGACAGGAAGATGTGGCAGGGGAGGGTGAGGTTGGCCATGAGGAAAAGGTTCTTGAGGCAGAGGGTGGTGGAGCACTGGAACAGGCTCCCCAGGGAGGTGCTCATGGCACCAAGCCTGACAAGATGCCAGCAGCATTTGGCCAACATGTGCCCTCAGGGACATGGTGTGAATGTTGGGATTGTCCTGTGCAGGGACAGGAGTTGGACTCCATCATCCTTGTGGGTCACTTCCAACTCACAACATTCAGTGATTCTATGATTCTTGTTTCTTGCAGAGCAGAGAGCAACCGAGCTGTATCAGGGACCTCACCTCTGGGGTACCCTGTCCTTCGTGGGCACACTCAGGGGTTAGTCATCCCTCACAAGATGGAGACAGAACCATTAACACTTCCAACACTTGTCCTCGGACTTCCCAGGTTTCTCAGATGTGTTTGGCTTCCCTGAGAGGCACCTTTGGTCAGTCTGTGTGTGCTTGGATTTCTCTGGCAGGCTCTGAGTCAGAGCAGTCGTGTGCAGTCATCACCTTAACCCTGTAGCTGCTGGGACACAAGAGCTACCCTGTGCCCACAGGGTTCTTGTAGAAATCAGGGAGAAATCAGCTAAGCTGTGCCCTCAGAAATGCAGGACCTGGAGCTTTTTTTACCCTGTGTTTTTATTACGAGGGTTTCCTGAAGCTGCTGAGCTCTGCTGAAGCCTGTTCGGGCTGTGGCGCACTCATGTGAAGCTGCTCACAACCACGAGTGGCTGCTGGTTTCGTTTTCATTGAGGTTATTTCACACACATCGTCAGAGTCGGTCCTTGGTGAGCAAAGGGCATCGACATCGGTGAATAAAAAGCCAGTGATGGTCTGTTCAGAGGGTTTGGTAACACCACCTTGGCTCTCTTCCCCTGGCCAGACTTAGATGCTGTGGGGAAGGCAGCAGGTCTCAGCGCAGCCTTTAAACGCTCCCTGATCCATGTTTTAAATCAGGAGATGACTCAGCAGAGGCAAGAAGCTATTTTTAGCTTCTTCCAAGCTTTCTGTGTCAGGCTGAAATTTTATCTTAATCCTTTCAGTGCCTTCTAACTGTGAAGCCATTCATACCCAAGGACCTGAGATCTCTGTGAACATCTTATGCCAAAAACCAGCCTGGCTTTTCCCTTGCCAAGGAGGGCACGTTTTGGTCACAGTCAGCAAAGCAAACACCGCGTCCAGGAAGCCGAACAACAACGGCATCTGACCATGAGTCTCATTCAAAGGAACCGCACGAGGCTGTGTTTATCCACCTGAGAAAATCGGCCTTGAACCCGCCACGCTGGAGGCTGTTAGACCGGAGTGTCACATGTTTCGTGATAAAAAGAGCCAAGCGATGGTCTGATCCCGCTCCTGCTCCAGACAAGACACTCCCTCCTGGAAATTCAGCTGTGGAAAAAATTGTGATACAAAGATATAAATTGAGTTATAATTTGGCTGAATGACAAACGTATCCGTGTGCTTTGGGAAGTTTCACAGGGAAAGATTCAGGGCATCCTTGGTGTATAACCCCCAAAGCCAGTTTTTAATTTGCTTTTATAGCTGCGTGAGGAGATCTAACAGCAGCAACTCGGGGTCTCTTCATGGATTCTCAGGGCTTATCCGTGGCAGGGGATGAGATGAGTCTCATCAGGCAGCAGTCCAGCACAAGGCAGCTCTGCTCTGCCAAGCCAGTGGGTTCTGCTGCTGCCAGAGCACTTGGACTGCGAGAGCAGGAATTTGCAGGGTGGCCACAGGCTTTTCTAGGAGTTTGTAACATCCTAGCCTAAATCAGTTTGTAACACCCTAAATCTCCCCATAGAGATTTAACCTGGGATGGAATTCTCCAAGGTTGAGCAGGAAGCTGCATTTTGTGCAATATCGATCACTTCAGACTGCAGACCTGCCGAGCCAGAGGTTTCTGCTCCCGTTTCAAAGCAGCTTTGGTTTGGATACGGAGCCTGGGCTGCAGCTCAGAGTCTGCAACACCCTCACCCCTCTCCTTCATCCCAGAGTCCTGGTGCAGGGGGAGGGAAGAGGAGAGAAGGGGAGGGCAGGGAAAGAAGTAGATCTTCGTTCAGACTCCACATTTGCCGGTTCAGTTTTCCCCTTGCTTTTAGGAGGCGTTGGCAGGGTAAAGGCTGTGTGCTCGGAGACAGGGAAGCTGTGTCAGGAAAGGTGAAGGGAGAAGGGATTAGGAAATCCACCTGCTTGCCCTGAGCAACTCCCAAACCCCAGATAAGGCAGGCAAAGGGAGTGAAGGCAGAAGTCTGAGCCCTCCACCACAGAGGGGAAACTGAGGCATGGAGGGACTGGGTGGCTTGCCCAGTCTTGCCCAAGGTAGGAGCTGTGGTACAGTGGGGAACTGAGCTCTGTTCTCATGAAGTTCACACCCTGGACTGCCTGCAGGAACTTTTCCTCCCTCTTTTAAAGAGGAACCTGGCGTTTATGAGACAAATCATTTGTTTATCTGGAGAGGGGAAGGACAAAATTATCATGTGGCTTCAGATCCCCCCCAGGCACAAAACAGATGAGTGGCAACAAAAAGCTGAATGCAAAACTCAAAGCTGATGTTCAGAAATAATAAGTATATAGGCACGTACCCCATCACCTCCCCGGGGCGTGCGGAGGATCACAGTTAAAAGCAAAATGCTCTGGAAGGGAAGATTAGAGCCACCTTCAGCCAACACAATCTCATTTAAAGTTGGATGATGAGCAAACAGATGCTGCATTAGACAGGACACAAATATTTCAAGAGTCTGAACTGATGAGTGCTGCAGGGGCAGCCAGCTCAGGCGAGGTTAACCCCTAACCGTGGCCGATAAGATGAGGTTTCTCCTCATTTATTATTACAACTGTCCTCTGCCGGCAGTTTGGGCTCAAATCTCCCTTCTCCCGGCGTTGAGGGACTGGGAGATGAGCCACCATCCTGCTCAAACCCTTGCACTCATTTTATTTTCCACTTATAACAGAGCTGAGGAAGCAGGGGGAGAATTTAGCATCCCAAAACTGCAGTGGATCCCCTCTTTTGGATGTGTTTAATTTACCCCTGATGCTTCTGTTCTGGTGCAGCTTCTGAGGGGCTCCTTGTTCAGAGGGAGCCATGGGGATGAGCACGCTGCTGGCGATAAGTGTTTGCTGGGAGGCCTGTCCCTGGGTGATAAACACACATCCTTCTCGCCCGTGATCAGAGCCTGCACTGCAAATCAGCCTTAAATGGAAATGCCAGCACAGCCAGGGTGGAAATTCTTGCTTGGTGGGTTGAATGACGTATCTGCCGGGATGTCCCACCCCTTGGGAGGGCTGGGGAGTGGGAGAGGGTGAGCATCACCCACCTCGCTCCATAACTTAAATATCCACGGGCTGGACATAAAGCTGTCTTTGTTTGGAGCTGTGTAAAAATATTATCTCTGTGGTTTGTCAGCACAGATAAACTCTGTGAGTCCAGTTTTATAAATGAGGAGATTGAGGTGGATGGAGAAGGCTCTGCGGCTTTGTAACACATTGAAATGGAAGAAGAAGGCACCGCAGCTTCAGACAGGCAGGAGGAGGATGAAATCTCAAGATCTAGATGCTGAGGGTTGGCTTCCCACTGCTGAGATATACCTGAGAGCCCAGTATAAACTGGGGCAAACTGGGAAGCTCCACTTCTGTGTCTTCTTTGCCCCACATCCAGCCTCCTCCCATCTAAGTTTACACACAGAAGTTCCCTAAAGGGCATCAGCTTGGTTTTTTGCAGAGTTGACAGTCTGAATCCTTCCCTGTCCCACTGAATATGCACAGAATATGCAAATACAGTGGACTAGCATTTATTCTGACCTAACTGAAAAATTAATTGTTCTCTAAGGACCCAAATGACTTCAACTGAAGTCAGTGGTTTCTAGAGCACGGAACACATGGTTTTGGTTAAACAAAAAGCCCTGCATACTTTTGGGACTTGTAATAAAAGTACCCACCCAGGAAACAACCAGGAATTATTCTTGTCCTTTAAATCACACTTCAAGTTAATAATTTTCAGCATAGACAGGTCCTAACTTCTGCAAGGAGAAAACCAGATTTCCATTGCTCGGAGTGGCTGGGTGCACAGGAACTTGCTTTGCCAGGAGTGTGGTCACGGAAGGGAAGATTCTTCCCAAATATCCATATCTTGAGTGGGTTAACTCTGGCTCTGCTGATCCGGTTGGACCAGAGAAGCATCACTGGTTTCAAGTCCTGTGGTTGTTGATGACACTGGTGAGCTGGCCAGCAGCCCTGTTTGCCCCCATATTCTCTATCCACTGAGCTGTGATCCCTGGTGAGGTGGTTTTTTCTCCTGCAGGGCTGCTGGAGTCCTGTCCCCCACTTTTAGGCTCTTACCTGTGGTTGCTTCTGCCTTTGGGCAGCGCTTAGAAAAGCCTCAGTCACTCACAAGTTATTAATCCAAAGCCTCCGGTGAGTCATGGCATTTCACGGGGGGGAGGGAAGCAGCCTGGTTGAATCCTTGGGCTGTTGAATCCTGCGAGCACACACCACGATTAGTTAGATGGGAGTTCAGGGCTAGGAAAAGATTAACAAGTCACCATGTCCCTGCCTTGGTTTTGTTTTGTCAGACTCATTTTTCTTATGCTCTGCAGATAACCTGACTGCAGAAGAGCTGCTTGTGTAACGGCAGAAAGTCCAAAGGTTTCATTTTTTTTTCCCCTTTTCAGCTCTATTTCTAACACCCCCCCAAAAAAAACCACCCCAAAACAACACAAAAAACCCAACAAAACCAACCCGAGGTGGAATTTCCCCACTTTTCAGCTCAGAAGCACCAAGATGACAGTTTTGCAAGACAGGCGAGTGTTTCAGCAAACCCTGCTGTGCCTTTTGCCCCTTGTGCAGCCGCGTTTGCCCCTGGGCAGCCCCTGGAATTTCTCACCAGGTTATATTTGTGTAACTTTGCTTTTCCCTGGAAAACAACCACCTGTGGCTTTGCTCATTTGAGGTGATGTGGGGGAAAAAAAAAAAATGCAAGCTGGAGAAGTAAGAACACTCTGGGAGAAATATTCCTGATGGATCTGATATGATTTGTGAGTTTTGAAACTAATTTTGGCACAGAAAAAAAATAAATTAAAAATAATTAAAATAAAATAAAAGGAAAATACCAAATAAAAGTTCTGTGAAAGGTGAGTTCAACTTCTTGGGCAAACTGGAGTGTAACCAATCCCCACACTGAAACCCTGGTGTGGTTTGTCGGTGGAGCACGAGGTTTGTCAGAGCAGCCTGCCCTGGGCCAGCCCTCTTCCTCCTTCTCCTCCTCCTCCTCCTC
>NW_010290101.1:0-1956 GCF_000700745.2 Antrostomus carolinensis | reverse complement strand
TCCATGATCCTGGTGGGTCCTTCCAACTCACCACTTTCTATGATTCTATGTTTTTCTGGATGTACAGATTCATTAAAATCTCAGGCTGTGCAGTTTAGCACCCTCGGTTTAGAAGTAGTGACCCTGTTTGCATCACCCTAAATAAAGAGAGAGACAAAGTGTTGCACAATATGCCACCGATTTCTTTGAACACTTTTGTTGTGTAGGTGAACGGTACAGAACATGTCCCTGCAGATATAAACATGTATATCATCCACCAGGATGATTCGAGGGCTGGAGCACCTCTCCTATGAGGACAGGCTGCAAGAGTTGGGGCTGTTCAGCCTGGAGAAGAGAAGGCTCCGGGGAGATCTTATAGCGGCCTCCCAGTACCTGAAGGGGCTACAAGAAAGCTGGGGAAGGACTTTTCATAAGGGCAGTTAATGACAGAACAAGGGGAAATGGGTTTAAGCTGAAAGAGGGGAGGTTTAGATGAGATATTAGGAAGAAGCTCTTCACTGTGAGGGTGGTCAGACACTGGAACAGGTTGCCCAAGGAAGTTGTGGATGCCCCCTCCCTGGAAGTGTTTGTGGCCAGGTTGGATGAGGCTTTGAGCAACCTGGTCTAGTGGAAGGTGTCCCTGCTGCTGGCAGGGGGGGTTGGAACTGGATGATCTTTAAGGTCCCTTCCAACCCAAACCATTTTATGATTCTATATTCCTTGAAGAGCTAAGAGCTTTAAGAAACTGAAGTTTGAAAACATTTTAGTTTCTAAATATTCCAGTTAAGATTGGTGAAGGGACCAGAACTGAACAGTTTATTTCAGGTGAGAATGGGTAAGTCTCTTTGTGGAAGTAGAATTGTTCCAAGTGTTGGGTAAGGGAGTTTGAAATCCTGCTTAACAGACTTTTTAATGTCTTCATGAATAAGGTAGAACTGCACCATTTAGAGCACACTGGGCTGTAAATGCTTTGAAAAATCTCTTGAATGAAGGAAAAGCTCTCTGTGTCGTCAAGGCTGTCATCTTGTCCAAGAGTTCCTTGAGACTTTAGGATGAGTTGAGTTCTAGATCAAGAAAAGGAATAACAAAGGGAATCTAACCAAAGGAAAGATGAGATGGAATGACAAAAATCTAAATGAAAGATGTCTTGAGCAAATTCCATACATCATCTATGGATATTTTAATGGCCTGTTGTTCTGTCTGAATAACGAGCAAATATCCCTTCTGCTCGGGAAAACTTGATTCACACATTCCTTTTGTAATACTTGCTGGGTAACTTTGCTCCTCCCTTCTTTTCTGAGGCATCTTATTCTAAATTGCTTAATACCAGTTCAGAGATGCTTGACCTGTTCCAAGCTGCTTAAGCACTAGAAGCCAAGGCTTGTTCTTTCATGGAATGGTGGGTTCCTACCTTTTGTTTTGGAGGAGCTACCATTTCTGTGTGCAGCAGAGGAGGGAGATATCTATACAAAGCACTTTCCCATTTCTGCATTTGGACACGCTGTGATTTATGGCCTGTGGAAGTCCTAAAGTTGATATCTGGCTCTTGGCACTAGTAGTGTTGGGTTGACTTGGTTTAGTTGTAGCTTGGGTCAAATACAACAGTTTCCATAAATCTTTAACTTAAATTTTATCAGACATGAGTGCAAGTTCTTGGGATGCCTCATGTTTGCAAATCTGAGTCCTAGTGGAATAATTATTACACTTGAGCTTGATGTGTGCTTCTTCTGGAAAGCTTGAGATGCAAAGTTGACCTCTTGAAGAGGAGCTCTTAGTGACAACATTTGAGGATTGCCACCAGCATCAGTCAAGGAAGAGAAGAATGTGAACAAACCTGTCAATAAATTATACAAAATGAATTATTGGGGAGTAGATCAGCATTTTAAATTAAACTTCTGCCATGTAGTCTGTAACCTAGTTTTCAGAAGCTGAATTATAATTTGGAAAGGAATGTTGCTTCCACTTTTCAGGTTCCTG
>NW_010290100.1:13544-18283 GCF_000700745.2 Antrostomus carolinensis | reverse complement strand
CCCGCGTGTTTGCTTTCCCGAAGGGAGGGATGAATGGAAGCGAGGCCGGGGATGGAGGGGCTGCGCGGCGATGGGCGCTCCGGGCCGGGGGTGAGTGGCCGCAGGGCCGGGGCCGGCCAGGGTCGGCCTGGGACCCGAGCGGCTCCCCGAGGGGGTTGGCATTTCGGGGGCTTTGTTTATCTGCCTCCCTGCTGCAAATCAAGGCACTCAGACATCCCGGCACTCCTACGCGGAGTCTAGTGGGGCCCGCAAGCCTCCTTTACGTTTTATCTTTTTTTCCCAATCGGTTGTGTTTTCTGTCTGCAAATGGCAAACTTCTCAAGTGCACGGACTGAGCTGTGGGGATAAGTGATGAGTTGAAGTGGAGAGACGTCTCCCCTCCACCACTCCTTCTTCCGGCTGTGCCAGCACCATGCCTGGCAGGGCTGGAGCCAGGGGCACCTCAGCTCACGGGGGGACCGAGGCGGCAGATCCCCTCCGAGGGGAAAATATTTTCTAGTAAAAAGAGTGTAAGCTGTTAGTTATGGGGACCACACTGCCTTCGCTGCTTTTACAGCACGCAGCGCATTTTGAATGTTGATTGAAACAGTGATTTAATACGCTTCAGGTTTTATTTAATTGAGTTCCGTAAGTCTCTCAAGGAACCATCAAACTTCTTTGCCATTCAGACAGTCTTCTTCAACTGCCCAACTGAATCCTATGGATGTTGTTGGCATCATGTTACTTTCCTGTTGGTTTTAGGAAAAGTTGAGCATTTGGAGAAGACTGCCAGAATTAGAAATGCAAGGGGCAGCAAAGGAAAGTAGTGTAAGAGCCAGTCCCTGACGTGGACAAAATGAGAATAAAAGTTACAGTAGTCTTCTGAACTGCAGTTTGTGTTTGCCTCATGTTCACAATATGCGTGTTAGGTTAGACAGCTAGATATTCCACCAGAGTGACATTTAAGAAAAGCCCTCCAAAAGAGCGAGGAATTTTTTTTTTTTTAAGTACTCTGGGTCTATGAGTAAATACAGGGTTTGTTTGAGAACATCAACTATTTCCTGTAAATTGTGATGCTGACAAGACTGTCTGGAAATGATATCAACACTTTGAAAGATTTTTTTTTTTCTTTTTTAACCACTGAATGAAAGTTTGTTAATAACCTGGTCAAACCAAACAAGTGGAACCTTTCTCTCTGGAGGGGAAAAAAACGTCTTTCTTTTTTCCTCTTGAAAAATACATACCTACTTGAGGTTTGCCACATAGAATCAATAATGCTGGAGTTCAGTAGTGCATCAGTGCTTATATACAAGTTGGTCCTCAGACTGTTTGTGACAACAGAAGTCTACTTCACCTTTTGAAGCCAACAGAGATTAGATATGAGAAGAGTAGTCAGTTCATAATCCACCCTGTTCTGTCTGATTATCGCTTTTCTTTTTTTTACATATAATAACTTTTCTCTGTTTGAAACTGTGCCTATATGTGGTTACAACAAAGTAAGTAAAGGGCAAAGTTGCATCAGCTTTTAAGTTTACATGTTTTGCCTGTGATCCTCTAAAACAGACTCTAAATAACACTGAGCAATCTTTGCCTGTGAGAGTACGGCTTTATTTTTTTTTCTTTATTTCATAGTAATGTTAATAAAGGAAAAAAATGTAAATGACAGCTTCAGACATCTGAGACTACTTTGGGCATCAAACACTTAGAATGCAGCCAGGTTATCCTCTTATATTTTTAATGCATTTTTAGCATAATTTATATGGTAGCTTTGTGGGGTGCCTTACGTTTTTATCAGTGATTGTGTAAATTCAGTATTATTTTATGAAGCCCTAGCAGGATTATTTTTCTATCATGTATTGTCTGTCATTTGTAGTAAACTTTCATAGTACACACTATTCTCACGCCTGCTCTGGCTACGTGTGAAGAATATTGTTATTCACATATTGTGATTGTGCATTAATAACAGCGTAGTCCTAATTCCTCTGTGTGGACTCGAGTGTCTGTGAGATGCAGTGGTAGTTTGTTAAGCCTCTGTGTTTCAGTCATATTATATTTTAATGCTAGTTGACACATAGGGTTTTTTATTTTCAAAGCATTGTACAAACAATGACTAATTACTTTCTGTTCATGCGAATTACCTCTTTTAGCACTTTATCAAGCAGTTGCTTTGAAACAAAACTATTTTACATTACAGTGTGAAAGAGTTAAAAAATTAGCAAAGACGGTTAGGAAAAACCCAAAATTTTAATTGCAAACAGGCAACTTTGGGTATGTATTTAAATTTTTCTTTTTATGTGGAACTCTCCTTACAAGTTTGGGGGGGGGGGGTCGTATGTGTGTGAATATTTACGTCTCTTACAAACTCCTGACAATGTTTTAATGTAATAATCTTAATAGAGACATTCTCAGATCTTAACTGCAGCCACACTGGCAGTATCGCTTTAATAAAAGTTTGTGGGTAACACCAAATATAACATTGTGAGAAAGTTTATGGTTAAATATTTTTGAACATGGCAGGCTGGGAATCTGACAACCCTTTTTGTTAGGTGAAAATAAAGTGGAAATAAATTACATTTTTAATACAGTTTCAGTTAAAACAAACTGCCACCTGGTAGTAAAAGTATTGGCCTTGAACAGAAATATATTCTGATTAAGATATTCTAACTGGTGTGTCAAATGAAGCCATTCATTCAGTAAACTGACAACTTTCCAGTGGTGTTTGCCCTTGCTTAATTTAGTTTCCTCAACACAACTAGTGAGGTAGTCTGGGTCTGTTTTTGGCAGTCCTGGGTAACCGTAAACTCGGGCATTTTTGTCCAAAATATTATACCTCATGAGTTAAAAAATGTTTGGTTAAGAAGAACAGCAGGCAGGTATGAGAAAAAAAGAAAAAGTTTCTTTTTTGTTTCTGAAACTTTCTAAAGTTCTTACCTCGTAAGAAAACAATGCTATTTTCAAATACTGGTGATTAATACTATAACCAGCATAGTCTGCACCCATCTATTGTATAAATACCATTGCCTGTTGACCTTTGGATACATTAATTACAGCATATCTGGTCTAGGTTCTACTATTTTTGTCTGTCCAGAAGATAAATAAAAGTGCCCTTTCCAGTCCTCCTGGAGATGAACTCTTTTTTTTTTTTTTTTTTTTTTTTGGTACTGTCATGAATTATGGAGCTTTTTTTCCTACCCTGTGCCAATGAAGTTCTCTTTTGACTTTAAAAAGATAAGCCTGCATCCAAAGAGAGAATATTTGATTACTTTAAGACTATTTTCACTTTAGTTTTTATGATATGTACAAACTTTCTGGGCTTTACTTTTTTGGATTGCGTGTTTGCTAATTAAAAGAAAAACACATAATGAGTTATATCAGATGATGTGAAGGATTAAAGTACAATTACACCATTAAATAGTGAATGTTTACAAGGGCAAGACATGCAGCTACATTTTTTTAGATTATGCTTGTTATTCACTTCTTGATGTTGTTTTGCACCTAATCAATAAAGGGCCTTCCAGAACACAGCTCCTTAGCCAGTTGCATATGTGCCCAGAAAGTAAGAAGTGCTGCTGGGGCAGAGGAGCGCGGGGGGAGAGAAGCGGTGGCATATTATTCTGACTTCTTGTCATGCAGACCAAGGAGTCAAACAAAACACGGAGCAATGGCAGAATAACTACCGTGATCTTGATTTAAGTCCCCAGTGGACATTTTGTCACACCCCAAAAGCATTGCACAACTGAACACCATTCCACTTGATGTGTCGTCCGGAGTCAGAGGAGTCTCTGATTTGGCGTCATGGGGTTTAGAAGACTGTGATTTAGGTGAACTGGCATAGCTGCATGTAAGAAACTTTGTTTAATAGCTGTCTATGTTTTATTCATGTTCTGTGCTATCGGTTTCTTATTTCTGAGTACCTTTAAAGTGGTTCTTTAAAATTTAATAATAACAGCACCAGTGGAAAATACATCTAAAATCTAATAGAAATTGCTAATCTTTCTATCACTGATTTTTATTGCGGTCCTGCCGCATTAACTACAGAATCTTACTTCTGCTGTGGATCTCTGTACATCAATTTAGAAAAGCTGTAGAGAGAATATTCTTCGTTAAATTGCATAGCTGCCATGAGTGGCACTTCCGTAGGATGTTCCTACAGAACCCAGATGCTTCCATCTCTTAAAGTTCGGTGAAACTTTTCCATACTTGTAGGGGATGCGTGCGAGTACAGCAGCTACAATAGGGTTATTTCTGCCTTGAAAATAGAATTATTTTGAATCACAAGGTTTAGTCGTAATAGTAACTTTTACTTTCTTAGCTGCAGTTCACAGATGTCTGATTTCATGTAAGTCTGCTTTCTTTCCAGGCTCAGATTGACTTTTTTTTTTTTCCTCCTAAATTTATTTTAAAATATTTAATTTTTAAAATGTTACTAGCCCTTTAAAAACCTGTAATAAATGCTTTACAAGTGGCTAGACACCTTCCCTGGTGGTTTAATTTATACAAGCAGGAAACTTTCTCTCCTTCTTTCTCTCTCTCTTTCTTGTTTTCTTTAAACCAACTGACGTAATGCCAAACTTTGCTTTAAAAGAACAGACAGAAGTAATTGGTAGCTTTTAACTTTTAATAATGTTCTGGGTTGGTTTTAGTGGCCAAACTGCCATTTTTTTAAAATTCAAGTAAAAACGGGCTTGTGGCCTGAGGAAGAAAGGCCCTGTTGATGCAGTTATTTTTATTCTTGTTTTTCAATCTGTTATTAAAAATCT
>NW_010290100.1:0-13507 GCF_000700745.2 Antrostomus carolinensis | reverse complement strand
CCTGCTGAGCTCTGCTGGATTTCTCCAATTGCTCTTTGTGATGGCTGGTGCATTTCAGGTTACGGTAACTTAAACTGTTTTCTGATTTTTTTTTTTTTTTCCCATGGGCATTTTGAGATGCTTTATCCTTTTTTTGGTTTTGGTTTGACACCCCCCACACCCCCTTCTCTCTTGCCCAGCACCCAAAGCCTTCTTTTGGGGAAGCAATTAATTTTGATTCAGAGAGGAATAATACGTTAAACATACCTTTGGTGGCAGTTCAGTGAATATTATTTTGCTAGTCTCAGAGTGTTTTACACCTGTTAGTGATGCTGATTGGGAAGATATCCACTACCCATTGCAGAAGAAAGGAGAAATTCTGTCTTGCGGAGTGGCCACTTTCTGTGCGCTCTCCACCCCGTATTTTAAAGCTAAACCAGATTTTAAAATATGTCTAGTAAAGGTCTCTAGCGATCTATATCTATTTGTCTTGAGCTGATATTAGAAACAAGAAAACCAACAAAAGGATTTTCTTGAAATTAACTCTACTTAAGAAAAAACAGTCTACTGTCTTGTCTTTTCTTTCTTAATTTCTTTATTTTGTTTAGAGTTTTCTGGCTTATTTCCTTAATTTCTCTTCTATGTCTGCTGGGGTTTTGAACACAGGCAAACTTTCTACGATAAAAGACAGAGTTGGGCAATAGACTTTCTTGACGAAGTTGACGTCAGGACGACTTCATAAGTTGGCAAGTAGGGAAATCGTTCAAAGACCAAGTTGACTTGTGCCAGTTTTCCCTTCCTTTAGGGGAGACACTCCACCCAGTAGGAGGTTACCCCACCCAATGTGGAGAGCTATAATTCAGTGGCAACACTTTAAATGTCAATCCTCCCTAGGGTTTAAACCCCAGACTTGTCTTGCCTCAATCTTTATATTTAATCTAACATTCAATCTGTTGAAGTAACATCTCATCTTCATAAGCACTTTTTGGGCCTGATCCTGCAGTTCTCATTCTTGAAAAATACTCATTGACATCAGGGGGACTTTTGAATTCAGGAAAGGCTGCAGGATTGGCCTCTGCAGGGTTGTGTGTGTTTGTTTCTCTCTGTAAGTAAAATAGTGTCTGCTTGGTAAATATTGTATAATCAATGTTGTTAAAGGTGAAATTGTAAAATATTTCCTTTGTAGTCTTAAAAATCTTAAGAAGTCCTGGAGTCGTAAGGCTGTAAAATAGATTTTCCTCAATAAGTGTACTTATTTTTATTTAGTGTTTTCTCACATTAACACATATGTTTAAGAAGTTCCAACTCTGAAGAACTGAAGCCTTTTCTGCCATTTTTCTATGTTTCTCTATATCGTGCTCTAGATGTTTTTGAATGCTGCTTTTGTCAATTTTTTCATCTCTAATGGAAAATGAACTTTGCAGCCTGTAGCTTAGTGCCTGCAACAACCCTTGGGGTACTTGAATAATATTGAGAACTCTCAAACCAAAAATTAGTTTTGGGGTATTCTCAAAGTCAGCATCTGATTTTCATAGGTACATTTTACTTCACTGTGGTGTCTGTTCTCAAGCATCCTTTTCAGATCTCCCATTACATTTAGTGAGGCTGACGATGCAGGAGGGAATATATAATTTGATATTGTAAAAATGTTATAGAAAAAGCACTGATGTGTTCATTTCTTTGCATTTCAAAAATATACCAGCATTTTTCGTTTACTTGTATATATGGGGGGAAAAAATAGTCTGTAAAAGATGATGTTAAAAATTATCAATGCGCTTATGTTTCTCAGCAAGATTTACTTAAACAATATGCTTCAGTTTTGCCTCAAACTATTTCAAGCCACCTCTGCTCCAAGAATGTACCAGTTCTTGGTTCCTGGAAGATTAAGCATGACAGTTTCTATTATATAATGAACAGCAGTATTGTTTGAACAAAGGTAACATATTTTGATTTGTGTACTTTTTTTTGGCAGCTGGCACTAGAGTAGGTCTAAAATGAGTGGTGATCTAACAGTGTAAATATCTGAATGTTCTTGAAACACACAGTATAGATGTAATGTGTTTAAATCATTGAATCTATCTATCTATCTATATTATATAGAATGTGTATGTATGTGTATATACAAAGCCGTAAATGGTGTGTTCTGCTATCTGTAGCCTTCAAATGTGTATCCTTTGGGTATTCCTGACCTACTTTGCAAAGTCTGCAAGTCTAAAATACATACTGAAAGTTAAAAAATTAAACAGACAGCTTGGTGGTTCACAAAAACAAGCAGGGGGGAATTTTTGCTAATAGTTAATTAAAAAAAAAAAAAAAAAAAAAAAAAGCATACTCTGCCTAGACAGGTACCTTGCAGACTGCTTTTGGATATCCCAGTGACTTTACTGGGATTATTTTAAAAAACAAATTATCAAGTGTTCTAAAAAAATTTTGAAGTAGATACTGAAGTTAAGTATTGCCTAGAATTCCTATTGCAGATGTGGTTTAATGTTTAATGGAAGTTAAATGAGTTAGAATAAAGCAATTTTCTTTGGAGTAGAAGGTTTTCAGTGTTTCCAAAGTATGATTGTTTTTAGCTTTCTCACACGCCGCTCTTCAAGCAAATGCTGCGAGTTATGTGGAACATCATCCAAAACTTACTATGCAGATGAAATGTTGCTTCATGAATTCAGTTAATGAAAGAAAGATACCTCCAATTTCAGCTCCCTAATCTGAATATAGTTTGCTTTTCTATTTAGCATTCTCATTTTTAGATGTCTTAAGTATACTCAATCACATGTTTTCCAGCTGCAGTTAGAGAGTATAAACCAAAAATGCAATACATGCCGATCGTTGCCGAGCTTTCTCCTCCTGTGCGCATAGATATGGACAGGCACGCACACACACAATTAATAAAATAAGCCTTGCCCCAAATACCTGAGGCAAAAGCTTGTGAAAATAGACATGTGCCTTGCAGGTAAACAGTATCTGGCTCTGCTAGAGAAATGGGAGAGGAGAGCTCCCGAGCGGAGGCTGCCTGCCCGCACCACCCTGGCACCCAGCTCTGGATGCTCAGGTCTGGGGGCTGTCAGTAAAAATCCCACATCTCATTTCATCTGTCACAGTGATAGGAAGGAAAGAGACAGTAACTTAGGTCTCCCATCTACTGTATATACTATTTTCTTTCTTTGGCCTGCTACAGACACCTGAAATTTATGCCATCTAGTTAGTCTCCTTCCACGTTCTTCAGATCTGGATTTTTGTTTAGAACTAAACTCCTATTTGCATGTTATGTCTATCACAGAAAAATAATAATGTAATAGATTAAATTAATCCTTTAATAGTTGTTTGAGCATACTGTAGGAATGTTAATAATTTTGTGGCATTGAGCTGTTATTTCCAGTCTTATGAGGGGAGGTAAGATCAGAAGTTATCAACAACATATGTCTGAGTCATACAGCTACAATAAATCTTCTAACAAATACCCACCCTTTTGCACACCCAGAGATACTCTCCAAGACTGTTGAAATTCTGCACACACCTGTATCTAAGTCTCTAAGTACGTCTCTAAGTATGAATAGTAGATATATCATCAGCTACAGTCAGATAGTATGTTGGCCTACAGCAGCAGCAGCAATCAAAGTAGTCCATGAACAAAAAGTTTGATTGCCACTTGATGGCTGTGTGGCCCTCAAGGTTGTCTTCTCCCTGGAAAAAGTCCCGAGGAATTGTTAATTGAAAAGAAATGTGGGGTATGGCTCTGACTCCAGCTCTGTCACAGTTCAGGATACAAAGCATTAAGTGCTTCATCTATATCAGGTCAGAAGAGATCATGCATAATCCACTTTTATCTAGGTATCATTCTGTCATATGTAAGGTATGCTCTGCCTTGTTGTCTCTGTTACTCTGCCTCTCCATTTCTCCCTCGCGCGTATCGGTCTCTCTTTGGCTGCTGTATGCACATACATACATTCTAAAAATACATGGAAATGGAAGTCCATCTGTCTTGCATAATTTTTTTACAAAAACACCAGTGTTTGTATTGTTCTTTCTCTGAGCCCTTAATGAGTTTAAAGAATTTAATGTGACTTAATGAGGGTTCTTATTCTGTTTCTGACACAGAGACTAATGAGGGAAAAGTAGAACAAATTGAAAACCAACTTTTACTTGTGGTTAGTTTCATGATGTCATCAAATGCAGGATATTACAACTCCTGGAAAACTTTACAAATGTAGGCAAGAATCCATTTTGCATCACTGCCCTTCAGTTGTTTACGACATGAAGTTTTGCTAGCGAGAAAATAAAGTTTAGCGTAGCTCGCTTTTTTTAAAAAATCTATTTTTGTTTTAGCTGTTTTGATTTTTATGTGAATGATTTTTGAGAAAGTGACTCTAACCTGCTTTACTGGGCAACCTGGCAGAAATTTAAATGCAACTGAAGATGATCAAACCCCTCTGATTGTGGCCCTGATCTCCCCTATACTTGCAAGGGACGAAACTTCTGCTAACTTGATGTAGAGTAAGATCTGATCCTCATTGAGAAACTTCCTAATTACTTTGAAGCTTACTGAGAGGGAAAGTGGTTTTGGAGGATCCATGTTTCACTTTTTCTTAATATTTGCTACTTAAAGCAGTTTCCCTGGACTTAGGACACAGTAACAACATTTTGTAAGGTTCTATCTTGCATTTTTGCTGCCCTGCTTGGGACGGTCAAGCAGTATTTCACTGTGTGAAGCTGCCCTTCAGTGGGAGCATAGTTTGGTCTGTCACCTTTAAAAGTGATTCTTTTGTTTTGAAATCAGTTCACTTCCCAAAGGGGTATGAAAATAAAAAGTAGGTTTAAGTAGTGCACCTGCTTCTGAGCCCTGCTGCTACTTGCTGGCTTCACGGCCACACTTTCTTCTTGTTCCTCACCCAGCTATTCTCTTCAAGACTCAGAAATAGCAGTGGAGCAACTGAAGCTCCAGTATTACATGTATATCTATGTAAGCAGGCTATAATACCCTCATACAGCTGTATGCCATGCCATGGGCATCAGGTGGTTTTTTTACAGACCAAGGGAAGCAGTGACTTTCATCGCCCACAGAATGTGCTTTTGACATAACCAAACTGCAAAAAGTTGAAGCATAGTAAATAAAATGTTTTTCTATACCACCTGATTTTTTTTTTCATCAACTGTTAATATTTTTAACAATGTTGGATAAATGGTACAACAGTGTGGTTGCTTAGCTTGACTTAACTCTTGGCTCTTCTGCTGTTGCTCAACATATCATGTCTGAACTGTGATGGATTTTATTGCTTTGCATTGTATTTTTTTGCAATTACTTGTTGGTTTCATGTTGTTGACTGCAACATGAGATAGTTCAAATAAATTAATAAGAATTTGAATTGGAAATAGGGGCATTTTAACCAACTTTCTTGAGCATTATCATGCAAACAGAAAGAGTAAGTTGTTCGGTTGGTTTTTATGTATGTATATATGTGTGTTTGTGGTTTTTTTCTTAATTAGGGTTTTCATAATTTGGTAGTTCAGCAAACATGAGTATGTTCTGAAAATATTTCTCACAGATGGCAGGTCTGAGTTGGTATCTTTTAGGTAGACAGTTTTGTTACCACATACGGAGTCTAGAGCTGAAAAATTGTTTTCTGTTTTAAAACCATTGGAAAGTAAGATTTATTGCATCTTAAATATCCCAGTGGTGCAAATTTATTTGGTGTTCATAGCAGTCTCAGCTTAACTTTCCTCAGAGAATTGCTGTGGTACTGCATTATCTGAGGAACATTTAAAATGGGTTTATCTAGCTTGTTGTTTGTTTTTTTTTTCCTTCAGTTACTTCTCAATTTTTGTTTATATGAAAAACTTTGCTAACAAAGATGAGCTTGCAGCTCTGCTGAACTTTTTGGTGCAAAACATTTTACCTGAAGGGGACAAAATTAAGAAACTGAAAAGCTGGCATTTTAAAATATTTTTGTTTCAATAGTGGAGTGGGACAGTGGATAGTTATCAATGGGAGGGAGCTTAAAAAGCAGTCACAGGAGAAAGAAAAAGCAGCTGTGGAATTTATTTTACTGGGTGAAAGGAGACTCACGGTCAAGCAAGCTTTACCTTCTTGGGTTTTCAGAATTTATTACCCAAAAGACACATGCCTGAATATAAAGGGAACTAGGATATTGTATAATCCACTATGACATGCAGTCCTCTTACTGCATATGAATACAATTTATTTACTTTTTCTCTCAAGCAAACTGTGACTTCCTTTGTCTTGTCAGACAGAATTTCAGATGAAACCTTACCATAGTAATGCTGCCATAAACCCCGCACTCCTCAGCTGTAGCTGCGTGCAGCGCGATACGGTTCCATGATAGTTTTCACCGAGCTACTGTGCTGCTTTCAGTCAGGAATGGGACTGCACTGACTTTGCTTTTGCAGAAAAAGTACATTTTCATAGAAAATGAGCAACATTAAAGAAGGAGGGGCAAGAAGGAAAGCAGAGAGAATGTTCTGATATATGAGCTGACATTATGGATGTTGTAATGCCATTTATTGTAGGATGCTATAGAAAAATCACATTGGGACCAAAGTTCCTGTGGATTACTATGCGATATTTATTACTATTTTCCTGTGTTTTCCCTGGTTAGGATCTAATCCTTCAGTGTCTGTAGCTGCGTAGAGTTAAGAATTTGTCCATTCAGAGAGGAAAACCTTGCCAGCTACGGGATTTCACTATTTCACTACCTTAATTTATTTATTCACTTTCCCCTAAAATTTCCCAGAGTGAGGGAGCTGAGACTGGAGGGCAGAGATGGGGGATAGGGGTAAACTGAGGGAATGGCAGGGACATGTATATGCTTAGTAGATAGTATTTACTGATTACTGTTTACTGTCAAGCCGATTACTACAGTTGTATTTCTGTGAAGCAACCCACACTCAGCCAGTGCGAAGGAATGAAGCAAAGTTGTTTGTAATTCTGAGGTGACTAAAAGATATGCTTGTGACATCTAGCAAAAGCCATTTTCAGTTGCCCAGTACCCTCCCTAAACGCTATAATTTTGTGAGTGACACATTTGATTATGAGCAGTCATCAAAAGGCTTATAGGCATCTTGTTTGAAAGAAGAATGCGCTTGAATTAAATATTTGCACATCAGAGAAATATGTTGATTTGTTCTTTAGCTTCCTGCCCTTTTTCAATTTGTTTGATAGTTAATCAATTTTGGAGTTTATTTAAAAGGGATGATAAAAGTATACGCTTTTGGATTCTTTGCTTGGGCAGAGCTTCCATTTGTTTCCTTGGGAGAGCTGGTCTGAGCAAGAGCTTCTGCCTGCTTTTGCCTTGAGATGGAGAGGATGTGGCTAGTATAGGGGTCCCCTCATCCTCAAACCTCCCTTACTGACATGAGGTCTTTGCTTCCTGGAGAAAAGATTTTCAATCTCATTTTCAATCCTCTCTGTCAAGTTTTAGTGAACACTATGAACTGTCTTATTAGAGCAGTGAGGAAAAGGAATGGAATCTGGACACATCTCATCTCTGTGTTAGAGGGAATAAGGTTTAAAAAGCCTCTGCCGAGCTTGCCTGGTAATTCTTTGGATATCGTCTTCTCATGATGGAATACGCACGTAGAAAAAACACAGAAGTTAATGTTTACTTTTTGAATGCTTTATTGTCAAGCAAAGACAACTGACAGTTTCATGGTTAAGTGCCTAAAGTTGTTTTTGGCTTTGCAGTTGTTGAATTAATCACTGCAAAGCTAACTAATTGTGTACCTTTTTAAGCTTTTTTTTTTCCCCCTCCGTTAATGAAAGGGAGATATTTTGCTCTTTCTGACTTGGAAGCTGGGTTATCCCATTAACTGCTAAGCAGCGAGCTCTTCAGCTTTTACTTTCTTGCGTTATCTCAGGAATCATTCTTCTAGTAGATTGTGAATTTAACTTACTGATCCAGTTATTTATGGCTTTCAGTGGCCATGCTATAGAATGGGCAGAGGCATTTTAAGCTGCTTTTTAAAAATTGTATAGAAAACGCTGGCTCCTTAATTCTGAGTTTACAGTTCACTACTGCTGTTTTGATTTCTGCGACATTATCTTGGTGTCTTACTGAGATGTTTCTTAGCTTGAATTTAGAGTTTCAAGTGGGTTTTTTTTTTCTTTTCAAGTTTTTAGACATTGGCAAAAAATGACACGTATCTCATCTTTATAGCATACTGTGCAACAGGGTTGATAGAACTACAAGCTATTTACTCCATGGTTTTAAAGAACGATTAAAAAGTCCTTGCAAAGATTAACTTTATTTTTGGCAACATTTTCATAGAATTTTATTATGGCAAAGACAGAATCAAAGGATGAATGGACAAAGTTGGGATTCTTGCCACACAATTGTTTTTTCTAAGGCTGGGTAAATTTTTTATTTTTTTTTAATAAAAAATTAATGTAGAATGCAGTGTTTCCCACAAGAGCGCATTCACAGATTTAGCATAAAGAAAGTACATTTTAATTCAAAGACACTGGCATGTTTCTTAAGACTTTGAAAGCAGTAAACCAACAAGTATATAAGGCTGTGATGATAGATATTTTTGTTATTTGTATCTAGCATTTTTAAAATACATGATTTGTTTTAGTGCATGTTCAGATTAATATTATTGAACATATCCAACTTATTCTGCATTTTAAATACAAGTGTCTTGGCTTCTCAGTTTGCTTTTTTTATGTCAGCTGGCTCATTTCAACTCATAACCAAAGGTTTCACTTCAAGGACTTTTTATAATTAAAAAAAAATCTAATTGCAGTTGGAAACGTTGTATATTATATATATTATACAACAAGTCTGTGTATTGTATGGGAGAGGCTCTAGTGATATTATTTATCTTGGGTTCCACATTTTTGAAGACAGGACTAATGACAGTGAATCATGCACACTGTATATTGATGTAGTCCACTTTCGGCACTGTATAAATAGCATTGTAAATACACACCTGCAATGTGTCTGCAGTTACATGGTCATCACACAGAGTCCCTCTGTGCTCTCCTAAGTACATATCTCTGCGTGTATCACATCTTGCTAACCAAGGTAGCATACTGCAGCTGCTGTTCTTCTCAAGGAGGTGTATATAAAATGAACACTGCAAAACCAAAATTTTGTGATGGCTTTATGCAGAACACATGGGTATACTGTTAGGCAGTCTTTTAATACCCACCCGGTTCTTTTCTCTGTGCAGGGCTAGCCGCACAAGATGAGCTGTGTGTCGATCTGAAATGTAGGCTGGTCCTCTGAGTGGGGCAGAAGACAAGGTGTGACTCAAGTCAGCAGGAGGTTTCTTGGCTTTCCCCGAGTGGGACGTAGTGAAGGGCTATTCAGTAAAAGCCATTATTTCTATCGAAAGTTTAAAAATGTGGCAACTACACTAGCAGCAGGTTCTTTAGTTTCCATCCGCTGCAGTAACAAGGCCCTCATCCTAAACTTATTTCCTAAACTTTTCCTTTATTTCAGCAGGCAGCCACGCCGACGCTGTTGGTTCCCCCGTTGTGTTTGCATAGCCCGAAACCTAAATAGGTGCCGCTGGGTGCCTGCGGTAGCCAAGGCTCTCGCCCTGCGCTGTGCCTTGGAGCCTGTTGAAGCCCATGGTGGGTTCGTGGGCTGCTTGTAGGGCCTGATCCTTCCATGGGGCTAGAGAGGCTGCTGGCTCAGGGGAGACCAGCGTGTTCCCGGACCACTTTTGCAGAGATGGCTCTTTGCCCCTTCGTGGTGGCTCTGCAGTGGCCCTTGGCCGACTCGGGCTGGCTCCGTTGGGTTTGCTGGTGGCAGCTGCTGCATGTCTGGGAGCATGACTGGGAGCTGGATGTGTGGGGGCCTGCTGGATGTGCAGAGGCAGGTGAGTGCTGGATTTGGAGCCCCCCAGCACCTCTGCAGCAGGAGGTGCGGGTGGACCCCACGTTTTGGGCTGCAGCTGCTGAGCCCTGGTGTCCCTGGGGATGGAGGGGACTGCCTGTCTAGCACCTAGAATGGCAGGGGACAGGAGAGACAGGGATCTTTTTGAAAGGAGAGTGGTTTTTGGTTTTTGTCTTTTCTTTTTTTTTTCTCACCCCTATTTATTCATAAACCTAACGCAGTTCCACAATTCCCAGACATGTAAAGCTGCAGGGCTTTTTTTGTTTTGTTTAAATCTTTCTGAACCAGCCAAATTTTTGGGGTTGGCACGAGGTGCAGCCAGTACCCATGGCCTTCCAGGGCTTGCTGGGTCTAGAAGTCTGCAGATGTTTTCTGCTGGATCTGACTCTTAATGAACAAAAAAGATTTTGGCGTGCTTATTTATTTATTTATTTTCAAGGGGAAAATGTGGTTTAAAATGCTGTTAATTATGTTTTACGTGAACTACTGAGACTTTATGCGACTGTATGGGAAAATGAATGCTCATCAATTTATTTTTTTTTTATTCATAAAGCATTCATATTTAAAATAATCTGGCTTTTTTTTTCTCTCCCCTTAATGAAGGAAGGGTTTGAGGAGCATGACAAATAATTTTTTTTTTTTTTTAATTACATACAGTTCTGCAACAGAGTTCTTGAAGACAGCCCACTGTGATCCTCTGGTGAAAATACAAGGACTTTTCAAAAGCTTTTTAATTATCCATTCTGACTGCAATATACACATAGTAACTGAAAAAAGAAAAAAATAAAATATTCCAGGAGGGATCCACCTACAGGTGTGCATAGGTCAAGCATATACTTCTCATTTAGAATGATTATTTTTTTTTCCAGCTGTCAGGTAGTACTTCTCAACCAGCTTGCACAATCTTTCAGTGGGAATACTTATCACAAAGCTGCAGTGCATTTTAATCAAGGTTCCCAGAGTATTTTACAAGCAGTAATTGCCTCTTGAGGACAGGATGAAGTATTATACCCATTGTACAGTCGGGTGAGCCAAGGCACAGGGAATCTAAATAATTGCAGTGTTAGAGTGAGCCAGTGGCAAAGCTGTGAACAGAGCTTTGGTGCCTTCACTCCTGGTGCTGCTAAGATACCTCCCCCTCCACGCACCAGTTTTCCTCTCTTTTCTTAAATTGAAATTTTTCAGACATTGACTTTTTTCTTACATGTTATATGGCAAGTGCCGTACTTGCTCTGAAGTTGAGGTAAACCTGTGGATGAATATGCTCTTGTTTTCTCTTTGGGACGGGGACTTCCATTTAATTCCAAACCTGATGTTTCGCTGCTGCCCTCTGTGGCTCTCGTAGACCATTGGATCATCCCCAAAATACCTCCTGTTTTGTTTGTTACTGATGTATCACCACGCCATGAGTGATAGAAAGAGTTCCACTTTTCAGCACAACAGTTCTCTCGCTAAATGATTCCCCAGCATGATGCATGCTCTGTCTTGTATTTAATTATCTTGTAGTTATCAAAGCAGTAATGAAGTTGTGCATAAGAAGTGTATGGATCAATAAAAACAACCGAAAGTTATGAAGGACCACTGACAAGGCTATGAGCCCAGCCGTTCTTCAGATGTTAGTTTCTGTTTTTCTGAAGAGCTTTTTGACTTTTTTTTAAAAACAGTGTCAGCAAAAAGGGTTTAAAGTTCTTGCTGTTTATTCGTAACTGATGATGATCATGCATACATTCTCAGTGCTTTGTGAGAGGCAATGTAAGCGCTAATGAAAGTTTGTATTGGAGTGGCCCCTAAGAATATGGTCATTGTTACAAATTTATCAACACCATGAAAGATTTCCTGTCCTAAAAAGTCCACCAGTAAACGTCATAATCCTGAGCGGGCAGAGCCATGTGGTAGGTTTGACTGAGCCCCTTTGACAATTATATCATTTATTTAACTGTCTATCTTTAGAAGTTGAGAGGCTAAGCTTTGGTTTCAGAGGCATGTCGCGCTGCATGCACGGCGAGGGCAATGGAATACCAGAGCACTCGCTTGGGCTTTAACTACTAAATAATGTGGTTGCACATGACACAACAAGAACAGAGGTATAATCCTGCCTTGTGAAGCAGGTCACATGATTCAGGTTCTCTCTGTAATGTATGCAAAGTAGCTGCTTAAATCATTATGAGTGTGTAAATCATCTTCTTCATAAACAATACCATCAAGGTACAGTCAGGCAACATGTCTCTTGTGGGTTGACTGGAGCTGGAATTTTTTTCAGATGTTGAGGAGGTACGTCAATGCATGTGAAGCAGATTCATCTGTTGCTGCAGTGTGGTCTCTGCAATGTTTTGGATTTCTAAGATGAATATTGCTAAGGCTATCTTCTTCACATTGAAGTGCAGTGAAAGGAGGAGGATGTGAATGAGGCAAATGCAGCCTATATGATCCAAGGCTTCCATGAAAAATTTGCTTCTTTTTCCTCTGGCTTTGTACACACAACAGATACCCATTTATTCCTCTTGCATAAGTTTAGTAAGTACGTAAGAGCTCCTGTTACTATGTACGTTGTGCATTTGGGGAGGAACAGATTTGTTGAGCAGTGTATTAGACTCGCATCTCCTCTTGTAGCCATCATTTCCCTATACAGATGATGATAATGTTTTTTTTTTCTTTCTTTAACATGGTGATGTACTTCCTGTAACTTCTAAGTAGCACTCCACACCTTTTTAATGCAGTCCCCAAAGCTGACTACTTCAGTGGTGAGTGAAACTGAAAGCAAGACTTAATATTTTTAAGAACGCTGCTGTACTTCTGGATAAAGTATAAATATCTGCCATTATTATTACTACTAATAGTAATTATTTGAGTTTGTGGGGTTTTTTGCAGGGTGGGGAGGGATAGGTGCACTGTATGGTCACCTCCCCACCCTCATATGTTGTATTTTGAATTACTTTAAATAGTTGTTTGGGATGTCTCTATTATGGTGAATCATGTTTTTAATATCTGCTTTAAACACACACGTGAGTTCATACTAAGGCAATGGAAGCCTTCTTTCATTTGCTGTCATGTAACGCTTCTGCAGGGTGTAAAATGCCCCTGGTTTATAAATACAGGTAGACCTTACCTGCAGAAATCCTTTCCTACAAATGTATGAGAATCAGACAGTTCTGGTTAAAAACTGAATGCAAAGATGGTGACTCCATACGTGCAGTATCTAATCCTTTTGCTCAGAGGTGCTGGCTCTGAGTTACAATTATCGAACATCAATTCCAGAAGAAATACCAGTGAAATGGCACGGGTAGGTGTACTGGATAGAGCTGAAGATGCTGGCAGGGGCCATCTGCTCTGTAAGCGCTACTGAAACATCACTTTTCCTACTTCCTATGTCTGTGCCGGTCCTTTAGCGGTGGGAAGAAAAACACAACTAGCAGTCATCAGCTTTCAGCACATGTGGAAACAAAGCTAAAAGAGCAGGGGCATCCCCAATGCATTGGCAATTTGCTGAGCGCCTGAGGGCTGCATCTCATCTGCATTAACAATACGTAGATCGCTCCTGCCTTTATCTTGGCTGCGGGGACGTGGCCAGTGCAGGCACCAGGGCCCAATACGGCTCGTTCTAGCTGGAGCCGAGTGATTGGGATCCGGCCGGAGCGGCTCACGAGGGGCCGTGCCGCTGCCCCAGGGGT
>NW_010290099.1:324-621 GCF_000700745.2 Antrostomus carolinensis | reverse complement strand
CATGCCCATGGCATCTCCCTACCCACAGCATCCCCTGGTCCCTGGCATCCCCCTGCTCACAGTATCTCCATTCCATGGAATCTCCCTTCCATGGCATTTTCCTGCCCGTGATATCCCCCTACCCATGACATCTTTGTCCCCATGCCATTCTCCAGCAACAGTACTCCCCTGCCCATGGCATCCCCCTTCCATGGTGTCCCTCTTCCATGACATCCCCCCTGTCTGTGCCATTCCCCAGCAACAGCATCCCCCTGCCCATCACATCCCCTTTGGTGGCACTCTCCCTGGCACGGCATC
>NW_010290099.1:0-270 GCF_000700745.2 Antrostomus carolinensis | reverse complement strand
CCTGTCCGCTGCCCTGTGTGCTCGCTGCCCGCAGGCACGGCGGATGGCAGTGTGCTGAATGTGGCGCAGTTGCCTGTGCTGGCCCACGGCGAGTGCAACGCAGCGCTGCGCGGGCGCCTGAAGGAGAGCGAGCTGTGCACTGCCCCGCTGCGCGCCGGCGTGGGGGCCTGCGAGGTGAGCTGGGGCAGGGATTGCTGCCTCGGGGAGGGAGCCCATGGGTGCTGGCACCGGGGTGATGCCGCTCTCTGGGTGCCGCAGGGGGATTACGGG
>NW_010290098.1:5163-13347 GCF_000700745.2 Antrostomus carolinensis | reverse complement strand
TTCCATCCTCTGGAGAACTTGTGGGTCTTCAGGCAACTCATTTCACTGCTCTGTGGCTCAGGCACCTCAGCTATAAAACAAGGTTAATAATGTCCTCACATTCTTAACCTCATGCAAGGTTAATAATACACCTCAGAGGGCTTTAGGAGGCTTCACTCGTTCATGTTTGTTTTCAAGATCTTTAGCATCTGGAAGAAAAGAGTATAAATGCTGAGAGTTTTTTAGGTGAGCTAAAGCATGAAGGGAGTAGAGACGGAGAGATGGAAGGCCTGTGTGCTGTCATCCATACTGAGGAACATCATAACTGCTTCCTGCATGTTTCATTCCTGTCAGGCCAGCACTTGCTATAAATTTTATGAAGAAAGTTGT
This sequence comes from Antrostomus carolinensis, assembly GCF_000700745.2. Classification (NCBI taxonomy): domain Eukaryota; kingdom Metazoa; phylum Chordata; class Aves; order Caprimulgiformes; family Caprimulgidae; genus Antrostomus; species Antrostomus carolinensis. The sequence goes on along the minus strand of NW_010290098.1, from coordinate 12,978 downwards.
CCTATAGTTCCACCTCCTCTGGGCTTTATGTTTTGAGTAATATCGCGTCCTTCCCTTACCTCCTGTCACAGAGAGGCATGGCTCATGTGGGTGCTGGCACAGCCTTTTATATATTGCCTTCCCTGAGCAGCAGGCTGAGCATTTTTCAACCCCCACTCCCCACTGGGGAGCTGAAAAATGGTCCTGTTTAATACAAGGCGTGCTGCTGGTCCTCAGTCCCCACTACCAACTTCTGAGGCAGAGCTACTTATATTTTTTCTAGACCCTTTCATGAGATACCTGTAATCTCCCAAGCATGGTTTATCTTGCTTTGCACATTACTCTGGATCTAACCCTCCAAAATTTTAGAGCTAATTTTTCAGAAAAGAATCTAGTGCCTTACCATACCTGGATCTGTAGGACTGACAACAGTCTGCAGAAGAAAGGAGAAGGGTTAGTTCAGCTGCAAACCCAATCATGAAGTAAGAAGACAATTAGACCAAAATCAGGCTGGTAAAATTAATAAGCAAGTTTGAAAACAGCAATTTTTTTCAAAAGCCTCCTGGGGGACCTTATAGCAGCCTTCCACCTGAAAGGTGCCTCTAAGAAAGCTGGGGAAGAACTGTTCACAAGGGCAAGTAGCAATAGGATGAGGGGTGATGGTTTTAAACTAGACAAGGGCAGATTTAGGTTGGATATTAGGAAAAAGTTCTTCAATATGAGGGTGGTGGATCATTGGAACAGGTTGCTCAGAGAGGTAGTGGAGTCCCTATCCCTGGAGATATTCAAGGTCAGGTTGGATGGGGCTCTGAGAAACCTGCTGTAGTGAAGATGTCGCTGCTTACTGCAGGGGGGTTGGACTAGATGACCTTTGAGGGTCCCTTCCAACCCAATATATTGTATGATTCTATGATTTTCTTTCTGTTTTTCACAGGAACGGTTGGGTTTTGGTATAGTTCAAGCCTTCAGCTGGAATGTTTTTCTTCTGCAGTTGAGTTTTCGCTACTCCTGATAAAAATGTATGACCTCCAGCAGGAGAGAACTGCTTGCAGCTTTAGCTATGGCACAGAGTGGAGTGATCTTTCAAGGTCCCTTCCAATCCCTAACATTCTGTGATTCTGTGACAGAGGAAGGGCAGCTGAGCTAGGATCTCTGGGTGCAAGATTTTTCATCCTTGCCGTGTAGTGTAGGCAGTACATGATCCTGAAACTAGGACAGCACTGTTCCATCACTGTGCTGCTGACACCGAGGCATGTTGCAGAGAATCCTGAGGAACCACAGAAAAAGAAATGGAAAAAAAAAAAGAGCCTCTGTGAGACTGTGTGACTGCAGCAGTCATCTTTCTCCTGATGTCTACAGTATATGGAATGGGAGGCGTAATGGGAGTCAAACCTCTACGGCTCCTGTAAAACAAGTTATACTCCATAATCCTCATGGCCTGTGTCTGCCACTGAGAAGCAGAAGATGGAGGGTAAGAGCTGGTCATGGATGTGACGTATCAACACATCCCTGAGCAGGAGTGGATGTGCCACAGGAGGTGGCCTCTCTATACCCAACAAACAGGGCAAAGAGATTTTCTGAAAAACACCTTCTCTCTGCTGAAATCTGCAACACCAGGGCGTGGGGGGTAGAGGACCTACTGGACCTGCTTTCACTTAGGTGCTCACCTTTCTTTTCTCCACAGCGGACTCTGCTCATCTCCCTGTCTCGTCACTGCATTATAGTCCTGATGCTGCAAAAGTGCTTTGCTTGGGTGTGTGGGCACATATGCTGGGCGTTGTGGTGGCCAAGCTGTGTATCATTCCTGTTCTTCTCTGTTCTTTGCCTATCACTGAGTTTTTTGCTCTATGTTAAATGTGTTGGAATATGTAAACAGAGAAACAGCAGTTGCCATCTCAGCTTCTTCTCCTTTTCTGTCTAGGTTGTGACAAACAGGGACACACAGGAGACCTTGCTGTGCATAGCATATGTTTTTGAGGTGTCAACTAGTGACCACGGTGCCCAACATCACATCTACCGGCTGGTGAAGGACTAGAGACTCTCTGCCCGGAGTCATCCATGGGATGCATGTCTAAGAAAAAAAGTCTGTGCTTGAACAACCCCTGCCCCCTCATACCAAACTGAAAAATAAACTGCAGATACTGTGTATTTTCAGAAAAGCACCTCTGAGCTGTTTTGTGATTGACAGGGTCAAATGACTTTGTATCTGCAGGTTTGTGGAAATGTGGAAAAGACTTGGAGTCAAAGAAATGGGCAAATAACGACTTAAGGGTTTCATCACAAACAAGCATCTTCTGGAATGTGTTTCCCACAGAGCGCAGGCAGGGTGTGATCACACACAAAAGGAGTGATGTGCACCTGAGCGCACAGGCAGGGCAATGGCAGTAGCTGCCACAGGTTTGACCACGTATCACCAGGTTGAAAATGTTCCTGCTACAGCTGGTCAGAGCGTGTTCACTCGTACACATTCATTTATGGGCCAACACATGCAGGGCCACGCTTACTGTACATTTACACAGGTGTCAGTTAGACATGCGTGGGCACGTGTGCGTATAGAGACTGCACATCCAACCTACCTCTCTGCCTAAGTGTCCACCTTACCAGCTGTGCAGTCACAGGGTCCTTCACCCTTCCTCCTGTTAGAAGCTGGATACCATTTCCCTCTCTTCCATGCATGATGGTGAGAGAGTGACCTTTTGTTTGCCTTTTAAATGAAGTTACGCTTAGGAAATTGGGTCTATTAAATCACGGTGTCTTGCCCAGTGGATTTCCTCCATGTGTCAGGTCTGCTGACCTGACTGACTAAAATCATTCTTGCTGCTTTTGCTTCTCTCCTCCCTGCACAGCTGGCACTGCTCAGAAGCTAGACAGTGCTCTTTTCTTGTGCACCAACAAAATAATTATTTACCAAGATCAAATTGTTCCAGCTGTTAGTTGCAGACAGTGAGGTGCACAAATATGGAAAGAATGCCGTTGGCCAGCAAATTGCGGAAAATGATGAGAGAGTAGGAAAAGAGGTTCAGTTTCCATGTTTCCAAGGCATTTGAGCTCAGAATCTCTGCTTTACTTGTAAACTGAGGTTGGTTACTCAAGAGTGCTGAGAGGCAATAATCTTGGTCCCCACAATGGTGCTGATGTGGGGGAAGATCCAGCCATTTGTGTTCCTCTGAGGTGGGTTGTATGATGCTCTCTGGCAGCCGCTGAACGAGCAATTTATTGGGTGGCCAAGATTTGGCTATATGGTGTTATATCTCTTTCCACAAACACCTGAAGAAACATCTCAGACACTTCAGACTTTTTCATCCTTGCATTTTTGGCATAGAGAAAAGTACTGATGGGTTCCTGAGGAATCTGAGATACCGTCAGAAATCAAGGGTTTATTAGAAGGCCAAAAGGTAAGGGCTTCATCCACACACAGGTGAAATCTGACTTCTTTCAAGAACTCATGAGCTTGTTGGTGCTCCTTTCTACAGCTTTCAGTCTGCTGGTCAAAGGGGTCTGTGGGTTCCATAAAGATACTGTACAACTCTTCCTACAGCAGATGTAGAGGCCTGGCAGACTTGCATATCTCCTCCAGCTTCCTAACCATCTTCCAGTCCTTTAAACGGTTTAATTTCTGTATTTAAAGTTGTAAGTTACAAGGTACTCCAGTAGTCTTCTCAAAGATGGATGATTTTGTTTCCTGCACATTTAAATCTCTACTCCCTTCAAAGTTTAACTCTTCCACTCCTAGAGAATGTTCTTCCCATGTGTTATGGACTCAGATTAATCCTTTGAATATTTGAAGGTCTAAGTCTTCACCGGGCTTTTTCACAAGAACTGCTGAATATTCCCCATCCTCTCATTGAAATTCTTGAAAAATGCTCAGCCAGCCACCTTCCAGGGTACCATCAGCATCACTTCTACGTGGTATATTAGACGGGGGGAGGAGGGAAAGGAGGGAAGATTCCCATACTGGAACACTTTTTAAAACATAACCTGGTATTGTACTTAATTCTCCAAACTCTTCATTATGCTCAGAGAACTGGCATCTTTCACATCAACTCTCCGTTCTTTCACTTCCCAGGGGTTCTCAGGCTCCTCAGCTTTTCCTCATGAGATGCTTTGGGCAATCTGCTGCTTCATATGCTTCTTTCAACAATCTAATTTTTCACTTTAGCTCTTCTTGATTGTGTTCACAGTGTCCCTTGTGTGTCGCACTAGCTGTGCTTGCTCTTACCCAGCTTTAAAAGAAGTCCTGGTCAACACTGAACTTAGCTAGATACTGGTAGCTTCAACCACTCCCTGGAATACTTCTGAGGGGGAATCTGCTGATGCCTTGGAATCATCATGGTTTTATTTTCAAGAGATATTGTTCTTAGACAGCTCGTAAGCGTAGAGAAATATGGAGTATTTTCCTCAACAACTTAAATCTTTAGTGTTCCTCTGGCTTGTTGCTGGCTGATAGTATGGAGTTACTTTCTCTGAACTGTTTTCCAAAGCCTGTGTAAAAACTTATTCAGGCCCTACCATGCTGCCTGTACGTTTGTAATACTTATTTTTTGACCTTAGGATTCATCACAATCTTTTTGGATTCTGTGTTGCAGCTAGGTGAGTCGATTCCTCACAGGGAATTAATATTCAAGAAACAGTAAAGAGTGAACTACTAAAATCTAACTTATAAATCAGTGAGTTAGACAAGTTTATCATGGTAAAATTTTGATATGTGGCCCCTTAAAAATTACTGTGTGAAGCATGGCTTCACATTGGTGTCACTGCCAGCAGTTAGATGAAACGCAAATGACTGAAAAGACCTTCACCAAAGATGACAGATTGTTAGCTGAGGGGACTGTACTGGAAAGGACGAGTGTAGATCCCTTCTCTTTTAACAACACCAGTGGGGTGGAGGAGGGAGAAAGCAGCAGGCTGAATTAATCTGCAGAGAGCACTAAGATATTTTATTCAAAGTATGTCTGGAGAACTTGAGCAATTTGAACACCACTGAAACACGAGGCTTGAACTGGGAGAATAAATACTAAAGATTATTTGAGATGTAATTTAAAATGTCCTTAAAAGAACAAGAGAAAGATGGCAAATGAAAGTTAATTATCAGAAAGATAATTAGTGCCTGAGAGGTACATAGTCAGAACATGATCCAAAATTGGACTGCATCTTGGAACTAAGGTCAAAGGGCAGATGCACAAAGAGCAAACTTGAGTGACAGATGAAGGTGAGAGTCAGAGGAGAGCCTCAGGGTGCCACCCACTCAGTAAAATGAAGACGCACACTGGAGGATGAAGATTTCACTGTCTGTGGAAGAGGTGATGCCAGGCCCTACAAAGGCTGTTTTATTTGGCCCAACACGTGAGGAAACCTGAGGATTTCCATTTCAACAGACATTTCAAACAGAAGACCAGAATACAGGCTACATGCAAAGCCCTACTGAACGTGCTTCATATACAGGTACAACTTTAGAATATCATAGAGTACTTCCAGTTGGAAGGGACCTACAACCATCATCTGACCACTGCCCGAGTGCTTCAGGGCATTACAAAATGGTACAAAGTTACAAACAAAAGTTAAAGCATGTTGTTAAGGGCATTGTCCAAATGCCTCTTAAACACTGACAGGCTTGGGACATCACCCACCTCTCCAGGAAGCCGGTTCCAGGTTTTGCCCCCCCCCTTGGTAAAGAAATGCTTCCAAATGTCCAGTCTGAACCTCCCCTGGTGCAGCTTTGAACCATTACCCCACATCCTGTTGCTGGATCCCAGGGAGTAGAGACCAGCATCTCCCTCTCCACGTCCCCTCCCCAGGAAGCTGTAGAGAGCCATGAGGTCGCCCCTCAGCCTCCTTTTCTCCAAACTAGACGAACCCAGAGTCCTCAGCTGCTCAGAGGACCCCTCCCTCCAGCCCTGTCACCAGCTTGGTTGCCCTCCTCTGGACACATTCAAGGACCTTCACATCCTTCTTAAGTTGTGGGGCCCAGCACTGCACACGATGCTCAAGGTGAGGCCACACCAACACTAAATGCAGTGGGACAATCCCCTCTCTTGACCGGCTGGTCACGCTGGGTTTGATGCCCCCAGGATGGGGTTTGCCCTCTTGGTGCCAGGGCACACTGCTGGCCCCTCTTGAGCCTGCTGCCCACCAGCACCCCCAGGTCCCTTTCTGCAGGGCTGCTCTCCAGCCACTCCTCTCCCACCCTATACCTGTGCCGGGTGTGACTCCATCCCAGGTGCAGAATCCAGCATTTGTTCTTGTTAAAGTTCATGCCATGGATGATTGCCCAATGCTCCAACCTATCCAGATCCCTCTGCAAGGCCTCTTGTCCCTGAGGAGAGTCAACAGCACCTCCCAGTTTGGTACCATCAGCAAACCTGCTAATGGTGCCTTGAACTCCTGCGTCCAGATCATTGATAAATGTATTGATCAGAACTGGCCCTAGAATTGAGCCCTGAAGAACACCTCTGGTGACTGGCCACCAACCAGCTGTAGCCCCATTCACTCCACCCCTTTGAACCCTACCCTTCAGCCAGTTCTTCACCCAGTGCACCATGAACCTGCTTTTCTCACAGTATCAAAAGCCTTCCTAAAATCCAGAAAGGCTACATCCACCACCTTCCCTTCACCCACTGGGTGGGTGACTATTGTAGAAGGATATCAAATTGTTTAGACAGGACTTGCCGTTTGCGAACCCATGTTCACCGTGCCCGGTGATTGCATTGCTCCTTAAATGCCTTCCAATAGCACCCCATATGATATTCTCCATAATTTTTCCAGGTTCTGAGGTTGGACTAACAAGGGCTGTAGTTTTCTGAGTCTTCCCTCACGCTCTTCTTGTAGATTGGAATAACATCAGCTAGCGTCCGGTCAGTGGGGACCTCCAATTTTTGTGCTCAGGTAAGCACAAGCTGCACCAGGACCAGCCTTACAACACATAGCCTTGCACTGCTGGAATCCCAGTGAGCATGGACAATCAATTATTTGATGTGGAAGAGGGACTAATTGACTGACTTACTCATTAAGCTGTTGCATGGCAGTTGATCTGTTGTAACTGTCCGAGTTCAGGTTTCTGTTTGCATGTAGGAGGTTCCTCACAGGGATGAGTCTTCACCAGACATTCATGACACTGCATCTGCCATGTGCACTGTGCTTGGCTGCTCATGGCCTCCTCCTAGGTCATAGGCTGCGCTTTGAAGCTTGGGAAGGAAAGGATGTGGGTAAGGAGGATAGCAAAGATGAAGCCATGAAGGCAGAGCTGAAAAAAAATTGTTTGGTTCTTGTTATGGAAAAGGCTCCATTTATTTTTTTATATATCATGAAGTATTTTTCCTCCCAGTCTTGTAGACTCTGCACTTTCAGAGGCTGCTTTTAAGGCCAGTGCAGGACTAGTGCTGTTAACGTTCTCTGTGCGGGAGCCAAAAGTGGCCAGTAAAGGACAGAAGCACCTTTTGCACCTATTAAGCAAAATCTACACCACCTTCCCGTGCACAAAGTTCCTGCTGTGCCTCCTCTCTCCAAGAAGCACAAATGCCTTCAGGAACTGACTTCCAAACAGCAACGCAGAACACAGATGCCCACAGCTTTCCATAAGATCTGTATGGCTGGTAACCAGAATCAGTCAAGCCTGGAGAAAGACAAGCCAAGTACTTTAAACACCTAGAGCATCTCAAGCTGTTCTGTGCTACAGATGTGAAATCCATGGCTGTGCAGTCCCGCTCTTGCCCATCGGGTGTCATTGCTAGCCACAGCAAGGTGACCAAACCACCTGGGACAGAATTAACTGCTTCTCTGCAAACCATCCAACCCTGACCTGGGCCACGTAGGTATGAATGGTACCAACTGGTGACGGTC
>NW_010290098.1:0-5134 GCF_000700745.2 Antrostomus carolinensis | reverse complement strand
ATTTCCTTCCTGATCTCAGAACCATGTGTGGAGCAGCCAACAAATCAAATCAAACCTCACTAATGAGAAATGAGACTGACTCTTGGGAAAAGTGGTTTTGGCCAACACAGACAAGTATGTTTTCAAATGGCAGCCTGGAGAGAAAGGGCAGTGTTTAGTCTCCAATGACGGAAAATTGCTTGTGATGGGTATTAGTGCTCTGCTGCAAATGTGAGCCTGGTGCCTTGCATGCATCCACTCCAGGTTTACACCCATACAGTAGACCCCGTGGGGTAGTCCCTAAAGGAGATGAGCCCTAGAAGTCTACTTTATCAGCTGATCATGAATAAAAGCACACTAGCACAGTTTTAAGATGTTATCAAACCAATGAACACAAGTGAACAGTCTGAAGAACAGATGAAATCTTAGGACAGTTGATTTTGGGACACTCATGCAGGTCTTTTTTTCACTTAGTAGCAATGAAAGCCTCTTCTCTGGAGCTGTTCCTTTCAGCTTTTGCTTTTGGAGTTCACAGCTCCTTGGTGTCAATAGCCAGGGTCAGCAAGAGACATCTACCTACCTTTCAAACTCAGTGGAGAAACCAAGAGAAAATTCATGTGTCTCGGAGAGCTCACTTTTATGGAGGCTACCAGATGAAGAAGATTTAATAAAGCTTTGAGTCAAAAAGAAATACTGGAAATTTTGCTCTGGACTTAAAAGGCTTCTGTCCCCTTGCAGACTGGGTAAGATACATGCAAAAATACTTCAAAGACTGAAAGGACTGTAGATCTCTGTCCCCAAGGCTTCCTTTCTTGGAATTTCACCAGAAGAAACCAGACAGTACATCATAACGAAGAGCCAACTGCAATTTTGCTGAAAATAAAGGAAACACCAAAAAGCAGCATATGTTTAGAAAGAGCTAACCTAGTTTCAAGAGGAAAGGCTAAATTGAACTCTAAACAACCAACAATAAGTGAGGAGATCAGAGTGTCTCACAAGTGTAATTTCTGTTGAGGCAGAAATACTACAACTATGAACCTTAGCCTAGAAGAACTTGCTCTAAAATCAAAGGACAAAGCAGCAAAAGCTGATTCCCCTGGTCAGTGTACAGACACAACACTAAGGGATCAGAAGAAGAAGTGACAAAACTGGGATAAAAATATCCATGGTTTCTTTAGAAGGAAACAGCTCAAAAGTTTCCATTCAATTGTGGCTCCTTTCTTTTCTAACCATGAAACCGGGCAGCTACGTCTTCTTGTCAAACTCGACTACTGAAATTATTCCCCTTAAAGATAGTCTTCTGAGATAAGACACAACAGACCATGGGTTTTACCATAGGTAAGGCAGGAACCCTCCCTTCATCTTTGCTTCAAAGCCAGAAGAAACACTTCAGGTAAGACAAGTTCATTTGAATTCATTCATTTATCTGTAATGAGGGGGTCGGAAGTTCTTAAGCTGACATTGCCAACAAAGAAAACATGTGGGTAGGCCTAGAGGCAAGAAGTAGATATTGAATTTAAATCTCTCTACTTTGATATCTAGACCCAAGGATCATTATTTCTTTGAGTAGCCTTTCACAGAATGGAATCACAGATGGTGGGAGTTGGAAGAGACCTCAGGAGATCATCCAGTCCAACCCCCCTGCCAAAGCAGGTTCCCTACAGCAGGTTGCACAGGAAAGTGTCCAGCTGGGTTTGAACATCTCCAGAGATGGAGACTCCACACCCTCTCTGGGCAGCCTGTCCCAGGGCTCTGGCACCCTCACAGGAAAGAAGTTTTTCCTCATGTTTCAGGGGAACCTCCTGGGTTCGAGCTTGTGCCCGCTGCCCCTTGTCCTGTCGCTGGCCACCACTGGAAAGAGTCTGGCCCCATCCTCTTGACACCCGCCCTTTAGATATTTATAAACATTGATCAGATCCCCTCTCAGTCTGCTCTTCTCCAGGCTGAACAGTCCCAGCTCTCTCAGTCTTTCCTCATAAGAAAGATGCTTCAGCCCCCTAATCATCTTCGTAGCCTCTGCTGGACTCTCTCCAGTAGTTCCCTGTCTTCCCTTGAACTGGGGAGCCCAGAACTGGACACAATACTCCAGATGTGGCCTCAGCAGGGCAGAATAGATGGCGGAGAACCTCCCTTTGGTGCAACGGTTTCCCAGTGAGTTTTTCTTCCCCATTATCCAGCTCATTTTTCCTTGCTTCTTTGATATCTTGGACCAGATGAAGGAGTTGAGGAACTTGAGTAGTGACAGCAAAGAACTAATTCAGACAAGTGACAACACCCTCAAACTTGCACTAAAGCTGTAGCAGAGGCAGAGAGAACAAGTGCTGAGCCTCCAAGAAGCTGCCAGGGACCCATCCTGCTTCATCAATCCTACAAGCACAGTCTACATCAAAACCAAGCAGCAGAGAACTGGCACGCTTGTAACGGAACAGTGAAAGCAGGGCTACTCTACAAGGGAGGGCTAGCCAAAAGCTTAGGTTGACCACAGCTCTGTCAGGAACCTCACAGACAGTGAGCAAGGGTTGCAAAAGGTTCCACAGACAGTCTAGGCACCATCAGACAAAGGCCACATAATGAGTCAGGGCTAAAGTCAATCCAGCACTAGACATGGGCAGATCTTCAACATAGTTCAGACAATGACTGAAGTGCCCAGAGCTGAGCATAGATAAAGCTCCTGGGCTAATGAGCAGATGGAAACCCAAGGTAAAGATAGTCAGGACACCTGAGGCCTATTAGTGCATTCAAGGTTGCAAGAGCAGCTTCCCCTCCCATCATGGTGTGCCCCACACCTTGCAAAGGTCTGCTTTTTTGGACAATCCTCCTCTTGGACATCAGGTCCAGATCTACTACACTGGTAGCCTTGTTTTGCCTATATTTGGGTAATTCAATGTGCTGATTCAGCAGCAAGACTCCAGATCTGTGATCCAGGTACTTTTTGGCCTCTTAAATGAGCTACAAAGTACTGGTGCTCATTCTGAGGGGAAAAAAAAAAGCAAAAAAAAAAGCAGAGCATCATTAAAGAGAAGCATCCCCCTTACCTCTTTCAAATGGACAATATAGCAATAATGGTGGGAAGGACCTGAATATAGCACAGCTAGAGAGTCTAGATGGATGATCTCTTTCTGTCAAAAAGAGAAGAACCAACTTTCATTTTCAACCTCCTTAGTTTCTCCCCAGTACTCGGTACTGTTGCTGTGCTATTATATCATCTGCAATGATGAATCCAGAGCAGCCAGTCTGTTACAGTAGAGGGTATCCCCAGGGAATCACAGCTGTGTGTCCGTTTCTAGATGCCTCAAACACAACGACTCAAAGCTGTTTTCAAAAGCTTTTAGGTTCGCTGGTCAGGTGCTGTTGATTCAAGTATACTGGTGATGAGGTGCAACTCTTTCTGTTCCTCGTTGTACGGACCATTGGAGTGCCCCCGTGTTAGATTTGGTCACATGCAGAAGACAGCTAGTTGAAGCTGAAACTAAAGTCTAATGAGAAAATCTAGTATATTGAGAGGAGACCTGCAGCCTAGTGCAGACTCCTTTGTAGAAAGTGCATCTGCAGTATCAGCCACTCCAGTCCTCAGTTTCAATGATCCTCAAGTTCTTCCCTCGGTGATAGGAAGTTCATACAAAGCTCCCGTATTTTTTTAAATCTTCTTTCCAAGCATCTTTACCTTCTTTCCAAGATAGACTCCAAATGATTTGTTTTCACCTCTTCACCTTTTGCTTTGACTTGACCTACAGAAATCCCATATACCTGGGTATAAAGCTGCTCGTGCTTATGCCAACAGGTAAAGAACACAACGTCATGTTGTCTCTGTTAAAACAAACAAACAACAATAACACCACCACCAAGACTGTCAAACTTGTCCCCACTCTCTACTGGCTTCCCGTGCTGCTCATCTTTGAGGAAGGGGTTCTTTATCTCCAAAGTTTGAGCCTGAGTTATGTAAAGATTGACAACAATTCTGGAATGAAAATCCTTCAGTCCTCAGGTACAATGGGAGTTACTGCATGAGAGCTACAGCATCCAGGAGATGGACCCTTTTCTGAGCCTAGAACCAAAGAACCAAATTAAACTATCTCCACAGATCTCTTTATCTCCCACAGCATTGAAAGACAGATTTCCTTCATTGCTTGCTTTAAGGTAAACACATAGTAACATTTGTGTCCTTTTGTGCATACATAAATGAAGAACAGAATGCTGCTGCATATGCTTTTCTTCTGGGGGAGAGAGGAACAAACACGCAGCTGATGACAGTGGTGGTGTTGGCAGCACTACCACCAGGATGCTTAGTCTGCTGAGCTGAGCTGTTGATAAAAATCCATGGATCTTTAGGATGGAATGGAAGGTATGAGAGAATGTAGTTGATGTGAATGTTCCCTTGAATGATTCTATGATGCTATGAATTGAGAAGTGTGACAACAGCAGCACCAGAGAAGGAAACGAGAATACACAGGGGACCTGGGAATGTGAAACAGATCTTCCTTCTGCAGAAATATTTATGGGAGAGCCTTGAGTTGCTCTTCGCACACTGTAAATTACAGTTCACCCCAGTAGGCCCATGTCCATAGAATCCCAGACTGGTTTGGGTTGGAAGGGACCTCACAGCTCATCCAGTCCCAACCCCCCTGCCATCAGCAGGGACACCTTCCACTAGACCAGGTTGCTCAAAGCCTCATCCAACCTGACCTTGAACTCTTCTAGGGAGGAGCAGCCACAGCTTCTCTGGGCAACCTGGGCCATAACAGCACTGCTGTGTTTCTGTAGGTATCTGTGCCCCAATTCTAAGCCACTTCTCCTCACACAACACTTAGGGGTTCATGCCAGGACCTTCCCCAGCTGTGGAAAGACTCAAACACATCTCTGCTGGAGAGAGTTTGAAGTTGGCTCCATGAACTTGTTGTTGCCCTTGCCCTGAAATCCAGGTGAAAGCAGATGGGCACTTTCTGCAGCATCTCCGAGGCCTTCTCTGAACACATCCTGTGCAGGCTGCAGTCTCTGGCTGCCAGAGGAGAGCTCAGCGGAGCGCCCGGACAAGCTCAGCACTTGAAGCCGCAGCAATACACTGGCAGCTGTGGGCTGGGGACCAACGAGCGGCTTTGCCGTGGGGTTGCCGTTTCTTGGCGCCCGTGGGTCACAGTCACCCCAGGCCGCTGGCTGA
>NW_010290097.1:0-6556 GCF_000700745.2 Antrostomus carolinensis | reverse complement strand
GCTGGAGGGAACGGCCCCCCCTTCCCCTGCCCTCCCGCGGGCGGGGGCTGCAGCCGGGAGGGCCTGTTCCCTGTCTTGTGGGGCAACGGCCCTCGGGGGAATTGCAGGGCTCCTTGGCATAAGGCCATCGCGGCTTTGTTGAGAGTGGTAATGGCCTGGTTACCAGCCAAGGGATGGAGGAGGAGGGGCGAGAGGGTCTCGGTTTTGCCTGGCCACCCTCTGGTGGGATGTAAATAGCCACAGGGCCTGCTGAGGAAGGTGATGGGGCATTGCTGAGTGGGCTACTTATTGCCTTGCCGTGGTGTCTGGGCAGAGATGGGCTCTGTCGCACAAAAGTATCAGGAATAACTGCAGAAATAACATGGGGATTCAATAAAAAGTTGTTATGGCTGTTTGGTTACCTTTAAGCGAGGGCAGAATAAAAACACCGTATAAACAGAGTGTAAGCTGATACACAGAGACATTCCTAAATTTGACTTTCTTACCTGAAGAAACTTAAAAGCTTAAGTACAGTGATTTTTAGAATAAGTGTCCGTGAAGGATCTTAGTGGTACTGTCAGGGATTCTTCTATCTGTATGCACGTGTAACTTTTGAGATATATTCCTATTTATCTTGTGAATATATATATATGTTTATATATGCACATATATATATATACACACACACACACACACACACACACACACATTAATGTGTGTTGGAAAGGAATGCTGATCCCTCTATTCTAAAGTTCCCCGATGTGCTAGAGTTGGCACGCTGGAGTTGGACTACTGGTCCTTCTCCAGTAGTAAGATCTATGTATTTCTACTTATAAAGAGCTACGAAGAGTTCAAATGCATCTGTTGTTGCTTTTTTATTTTCCATAATAAGTGATGGAAACGTAATCAGTATTTTCTATTCTTCTTGCTCAAGAAAGCCTTAGGAGACACTTCAGGTCTTGTCACGTCATCCATGCACTTGCCTATGTTGACATCCATTCTTTAGCTGAAAGCATAAAAAGTTAAGGGCAGGAAGAGATTTTTACGACTTAATTTTGCTCAAACTACCTGAGTCAGGGTAGGTACAGTAAGAGAGTGGAGGCAGATTTCCCATCAGGGGGACATCTAAAGAAGTGTATATAAAAGGAAGGCTTTCAAATTATGTCCAGCTTTAGATTTCCTAACTTCTCATAAAGTTACAGAGTGTTTAAAGGGGCAAAGCTTTTCTTCCATATGTAGGAAATAAATGGTACTGGAGTTCTACCCTCCTAAATTTCATGTAATTACTAAGAAGCAAGTTAAAAAAAAAAAAAAGCGGGGGGGGGAAGAAGATGCTTAAGTTACTTGTGTTAGCAGTGCACAAATTTTGGATAATTAAGGACAGACTACGTTAAGTCTGACCTTGTATTGGTGCTCTGAGAAAATGAAGAGCCCTGATTATGGTAACTGTTTTTAACAAAGTTTTGTGTTATCTGTGACCATAAGAACTAGAATGCTTTATATGACATAGCAACAACAGGCAGGTGCTTTATTTTTCAGTCAAGAATAAGAAATTAAAAGACAAAAGATTTATGGATGCTCTTAAATTTCATTACATTATAAGCCCAGGCTTTATTCAAATTACACTCAAAACACTCCTTTTTTTAAGGTCATACTTAACATTGAAACTCTGAGAAATAGCCAAAGCAGGAAAAAACAGTGAGAAGGAGAGCTCAGATGAAAGATAAAGGAAAGGTATAAGCTGCCTCTAATCTGAAGTTTTCTAGAAGAGTTGCTTCAGAAGACTTCCAAATGCAGATAAAGCCTTAGAATAGATGGCATGTGGGTCTCTCCTCCCTCAGAATAGTCAGTGTGCTGAGGTAAGGATGAGATGTTAGATATATACTAACATCTGCACTTATATATACTAACGTCTGCACTTATAGCAGCTAAGAGAGTTAACAGGGTTATTGGAGTGTGTGAAAAGGGAGAGTGCAAGGAGTCATTTCAGTTGTTCAGTCTTAAGTGATATGTATATTCTTAACCTAGAGAAGTCTGCTTCAGCTAATTGACTTGTTAACATCTTAGACATTGTTAGAGCTCTTTTAAGTACAGCTGATACAGTACATTCATAGTGGCTATGCTCATACCATTTAAATGCTAGCCTACATCCAAATTAGTGCTGTTCTCATCAGTATTGGCTGGGATGCTTTTTTTTGGGATGTGTCCCCCTTTTTTTTTTTTTTTTTTTTTGTGTGTGTGTATGTATCTCCCAGAAGCAAGTCTGTAAGGGTTTTTTTTTTTTTTGTGTGTGTGTGTATGTGTCTCCCAGAAGCAAGTCTGTAAGGCTAATGATTACTGTTTTAGTAAACATTTCAAACTGCTTAAACAGGGTTTATGTTAGAGTTCCAGATAGTTTTCCTGTTAGGATTTTGGAGAGAACCTCAGTGTAGTTGAGCCTCAGCAGGCCGTCTGAAAGTATGTTTGAAACCTTTGGTATCTTAACTTCTTTAAATCTTGTATGGGAGATTAGACATTTCATAGTAATTAATTTTGTTCCTAACCAAGTTTTCAAGTAAAAAAGTTGAGGTCAACAAGTTGGGTTGGGGGCCAGTCTGTAGGCTTTTGCTGTACCTGTGTGGAACTCAATAGTGTTGCTTTAGAGAGGTGGAGAAAGAGAGAGGCACTAATGGTTTGGGGCAGCAATGCTAGAAGAAGGGACAGGTGTAAGGACAAGAATTAAACAAAATTGAGAGAAATAAAGGGAGGAGATGGATACTTAAGAGAAGATGCAGTGTGACAAGCAGAAAAGACCTGTCTGTAGAATGACATAAGGGGAGAGGAAAGCTTAACATGTAAGAAATGTGTAAGTGGACTGAAATTAGTTAAAACTAGCTACTTGATGGATTTGAAACTTTCATTGGACAAAATGTGTCTTTGCAACACTTTACATACTAGGTAGTGGTATTTTTCTGTTAACTGTTTGAGAAGCGCATGACTGTGCGTGGAAATGAAATTCATCATGCAGTGATACGCAACTGACTTCTTCCCTCAGATATGCCAAGCATCTCCTTCTGCAATTTAACTTCTGAAAAGTTAAATAAATCATCTTTACTTAGCCTGTGTAATAGGCTTGCTTTCTCCTGTCCTCAAGTTTGGTGGATATGTTTTCCTATTTGTTTATCTGGCTGTCATTTTTCATGCCTGCTATCTCTTACAAACATGAGTATCTTTATCAGAACCTCCCACTATTTTTTTTTCCCTACTTTAAACTGCACTTTCAAGATAACTTCTGGGAAGTACTGTAATCTGAGGTTTGCTTAATCCATGCATATGCTCTTTTTCTCTTGGCTTCTTTTACCCTCACAAGATAATGCAGAAATTAAGAGCTCTTCTATGATTGTAAATTTGTAGGGATGCACGAAAGTACTGGAAATTAATCTATCATTTGGTAGCCATGTAAATCTGAAGGAGTGTGAGCCTAAGCCAGAGCAATGAGGTGACTTTAGCAAAGGTATATTACTGCTGAAGGAAGGGGGTTGGGTATCAAGTATGTTTTAAAGAGGGTCAGTCTTGATCTTAGTCTCTTTGTATCAAGCAGACTTCTGTGTGAAGAGGGATCTTGGGTCCAGTTACTACATGATGTTTTCATTAATGTCTGAGAAATTATAAAATTTATAAGTGATACCTGGAAAGGACGCAATAATTTCAGAGGGTAGGAGTTTAGTTTAAAGTTAATTAAGAGACATTACTTAGCAAAAAATGTCATGTGGTTTGACAGGGACAAGTGCAAACTACAGCACGTGAATAAAAATGGTCAGCTCTACAAATACGCTGTGGAGACTAGACCATAGTCATGTAGAAGAGGATCCAAATGTAATAGTAGATAACAGCATAAATATAATCAGACACAATAAAGCATGTGAAGTAATCTTGCTTTATTTGGTACTTTTGGGGCCTCAAATAGAATGCTGTGCTCAGTTTTGGGCACTGTACTTAGAATGATGTGGCCAAACTAGAGAAAGTTCAGAAGAGGGTATGAAGAATGATCAGAGGCCTAGAAAAATTAAAGGCTGGAAGAAAGGGGTCATTTAGTCTACAGAAAGAAAAGCTGCGTTGAGTTACAAGTCTTGAGTTGCATAAAAGTGTCTTTAATTATTATTACATAAAGTTGTAAATTCTTCTTTGTCCACTGGGATTAGGACAAAGAAATGAGGAAGAAAGATTTTTAGAATGCAATTTGATCTTACACTTCCTCTTCATCCTGTAGTTCATTCACTTATTTCTCCTCTCGTTGTTTGTAATGTGGCACTTTTATAGTTTAAAGTCATAAACTGATGTGGTGGAAGCATCTGAACAGGTGGAAGAAACAGGGAGGGAGAGGTTGTTTGACAGTTGAATTTTTTTTTTGGTCAGGTCAGCTTTAACCTGCTTGACCTCTGGCTGCATCACCTCTGAGTTCAGTGGGAGGGAAAATAGCAGGAGCACATGGCAAGGGGCGGCGGGATTATATGTAACGTCAAACTGCACCCTCGGGCTAGATATTAGGATAATCTGCCTAATGGCAAGGATAATGAAGCACTGAAATAGGCTGCCTAAGGAGGGTGTGAAATCTACCTCCATGGTGGTTTTTTAAGAACAAACTAGATGCACATCTGCTGGGAATAATTCTGAGCCCGTGGCTGGAGTCAGCTAAGTGATCAACTTCTTGAAATATCATTCGATCCCACTTTCTGTGATTTGTGCAATTTCTTGAGTAGATACAAGCAATAAGATTGGTTTATGGTTTAGAAGTGTTGCCCACTTGCCACGTAGGTTCTTCAGTGACTGGACCTGCTATATTGGAGACAAAGCAGAGTAGTAGTCTTGAGCTTTATCCACAATCAGCAAGGTTAATGCACTTTAACACAGCAATTTTTAAGTCCTGGCTGGTACAATTTTGAAGTGCTTATGTTAGCACACAAGAGCTCAAGTGTGTTTCATGAGCTATGCAGATACTGTTTAGACTAGATTTGCCTTTAGCAAGGGTATGTTCTGGCCCCCTTTGAACCATTTTTGGACTAATAAGAACAATCCTGGACTACAGGGAGACCAGTGTTACTGTAAGGTAGACTCTTCTTCCAAGTTTTAATTGTGTATAAATTTAGCAATTACCTGTTTAGAATGTAACCAGATCAGAAAACTTTTTTGGGAAGAACTAATCCAAAACCAACGCAAAACTAGAATGCTTTGGTTTAGGAACTATGGAGGCAGTGGACTGTCTGTGCTGAAATGTATGCCATGCTGAGTCATTTGGGACCTGTTCAGTTACCTAGAATAGGCGTGTTCTACCTATAGTCTTTGTCTGTGCTACTTTAGAAAAAAAACAAAACAAAACACCAAACAAAAACAAACACACACCAAACCAAAAGAAAGAACTTTTTTGGGGGAGCCTCCCCCTTCCCCCCCAGTCTTGGGGTATGCAGCATGCACAAACCATTCTGAAGCAGGCAAACCATGAAAAAGACAAGGCACTTTTAATTCTTGTGGGAGGTCCACTTCAGGTCCACGGGAGCTAGAAGATTGTCAAGGATGAATACAAAGTGTGTGCTTAAGAATCTGTTTCAGGATAACTAAATCTCAAGATTTTAAATGCAAGCTTCCTTTTTAGGTATGTTCTGTTGTGTATCTTCTGGGTAGAATTCCTTGATCCTGCCTGTCTCTCTCATCAGCATTAGTTAGAAGGCCCAAATTAACAAATTCCCTTGGAGCAGGGAACAAATGTGTGTTTATGTATTTTTTGTTCATGTGTGCTTGTTAAAAAAAGTTGGAATACTGCTCTTCTCTACATCAAGAGTAATATGGAAAGGTGATAAAATTTCCAGCTTCTCTGACCACAAATACATCTTTGGTCGGACTTCTCTTCCTGTCTCACTTTGATTTTGAATGTAAAAGCAGATTTGACCTATAATGAACACTGAAACACTTGACTAATTAAATCTTTTAAAATGTGTTTCCCTTCTGAAAAATAACTGTAGAATGACATTGTATTATATTCAGCTGGGTCACACAAACTTTTGCTTTTTAAATTGTTGGCCAAACAGAATTGTTGGTTAAACAGAATCAGCAAAATAAGATGAAACTGAGGCTATTTCTACTCTGTAGATGTCAAACTTACTACATCTGACACCATGAACTGAAAAATTACAAATTTAAGACTCTCTCTGGGGCTTCAGTTTCTAGAAAATCCACATGTGAAACCCTGGTTGCTAAGACATTTTCATAGAAGGCCATATATCCAGGTTTCACAGATATTTAGTAAACCTGTGGCTGTTGCTATATGTTCTGTGTCAGGTTAAGAACATACCTGCTGCTGTTGGTATATGCTCTGTATCATGTCAAAAACATACCCTTGCCATACACAGTTATTCTCTTTTAGGGAGCATTTTGGAGTTATCACAAGTTTGTGCCGTGGGTCCAGTGCTTTTCGAACAGTGTTGAGTGGCTTCTGCTTCCCATGTTGTAGAATCGATGTACATGCACAATAATTCCACTGTAAATTGAAGGTATCTTAATTAATCTCCATCCACTGGCTGGATGGCTGCACTCAAAGAGTTGT
>NW_010290096.1:326-675 GCF_000700745.2 Antrostomus carolinensis | reverse complement strand
AAAAGCCTGCGCTAAAGGCCTTTGGTGGCCGAGGAGGTAGAAGGGAAGGAGGAATCGTGGGTTAGTTAGTCCGACCTGTGGAATTTATGACTCCCCCTAAGCACAGACATGATAAGGACTTAGAAAACATCTTGGATCTTTTCAAGCCGGCAGCCCCGAGGCTTTGATGTAGATTACGTTGCAGAATAACCCAATACTTTTATCGTGGGGTTGATACTCGGCTTGTTTAAGCACATGCCTCTAGGAGCGGGTTAGATGCTCAACGCTCGCTCCCCAGCGGATCCGCGTTGCTGGGAATGAAGCAGAGACGGGGGAGGCCAGGCTGGGGCTCCGCCGCCCTGCACCGGGA
>NW_010290096.1:0-286 GCF_000700745.2 Antrostomus carolinensis | reverse complement strand
CGCCTCGGCAGCCCTGCCTCTTCGCACAGGTGCTGTCGGGCCGGAGCTCGCATCGCCTCCGCTCCCATCCGGGAAACCGGAACGTAAGGAGAGAAACGGGGGAAAAAAGCCAAATTATGCACCAGAGGCTTCGTGCAGCCACAGCCCATGGGGGTGTCCCCAGGGGCCAGATCCTCCCGGAGAGACTCTCGGTGTGTCTGGGGGACCAAAGACTGATCCCGTCGTCCTCCCTGACACTGTTTACACGGGCTGGGCGTTGCTCTGCTCCCTTAGAAGTCGCTGATGC
>NW_010290095.1:0-6944 GCF_000700745.2 Antrostomus carolinensis | reverse complement strand
CCCAAACCATTCTGTGATTCTATGAAATATGCCAGAGCAAGTGCAGCACAAGAAAGACTGTATCTCTGTGGTGCAAGGGTTCATATGCTCAGCAGGAGGGAGAAGGACTTCCAGATTTCAAAATTGATTCTTTATTGTGTTTGCTGAATGGTAAAGGCACAAACTGACCTGAGGGCAGGACCTGTTCATGGATCCCAGCTCCCAAGCCATGAGCTATGAGTCTGTCTTCTTGTCCCGTTTACCACATGCTTTATCTCGTCCCATTTACCATGTGTTTTATCTATCCAGCATTTCTGTTTCCATTGCAATCCCTTGGGCCTGACTAATGTGAATTCCTCAGACAACAGCACCCTAGGTGCTCCCAGAAGGAGAGAGCTACAGACAAAGATTTGAACCAATCTGCTGAAAAGCACAGGCACAGCACTGCTGTTTCACTTTCAACAGATATTTGCCACCAGCTCACTGGCAGCAACAGCGAGAGGCAACGTCATAGCACGGGAGTTGGGTTTTGTGTACACTACAGAGCTGGAAGGGAAACACCTGATCAGATGACAACACTACGTGTTTACTCAGTGGAATGTATCTGAGCAACCCAAATGCTCTGCATGTGTTTTGGTAACGTGCCTGGCAGAGAAGAAAGCTGACAGAGGGCTTTGATCCACCAAGAACCTCAGAGGTTGTCTGTGATGTGTGCAACAAATCATCAGTGACTGTCTTAGTTCAACCAGCCACGATTCTGGTGTGTCAATGGACACAGCCACGTCCTTCAGGTGTGCCTCTATAGGCCCCAGTTCACTCTGGAGGTACCTTACAGAGCACGATCCGAATCATGAAAGGAAGAAGAAACTCAAAATCTCAGGCAGAGAGCTGGCATCGGTTCCAGCACAGGTCTTTGGTTTGGACCAGCTGCAGGTCCTGGAGATGAGCCCAGAACGAGAGAGCTGCCTGAGGTACCGGATGGAGCTTCTCCCTCCAGAGATTAGCCACCTCAGGAATCTAACCTGTCTCTACGTGGACTCCAACAACTTGAAGAAAATCCCTGCAGAAATTGGTACTTTGAGTCACTTGGAGAGGCTCACTCTGAGCAACAACAGCCTGAGCTCACTGCCCCCAGAAATGGGGGCACTTCAAAGCCTGCACAGCCTCCACCTGGCCAACAACAGCCTCACCGAACTGCCCGCACCCCTCTGCCAGCTGAGGAGCCTCACCTTTCTAGATGTGAGCGACAACAAAATAGGCACAATTCCCTCCAGCATTCGGCATCTGGAGAAACTGGAAACGTTGTTATTGCTCTTCAACTCACTGGAGAGTCTGCCTGAGGATATCTGTCTTTTAAGGAACCTGCGCACACTTTGGTTGGGAAACAACCATCTACGGTCCCTTCCAGTAAGCTTTGGGGAGCTGGTGAACCTGGACTGGGGATACAACTACTGTTCATGCAACTTTGAGGGGAATCCCTTGGAAAGTCCTCCTCCTGAAGTCTGCAGCAGAGGCCCTGAAGAGATCAGAGACTATTTCTTGTTATTTCATAGGACTCAGAGAGACTAGACAAGCGGTGGTGTCAGTCCTCTTGAAGTGACGGAGATGGATTTATTCCTTGCAAATCAACTGCACGAGCACAATGTGTTTCAGATGGAAAAGTCTGGTGAAATGACTCTGTGGAGCTCAAAAGCTTCCTCTCTGCTGTAAGGTGATTTCTCTAGCAGTCTGGTTTTTTGACACTAGTATTGAATGATAGTGTATAGCTTTCAAAAATTGATTCAGGGACAACTATGATCCTTTTGTTATTTAGTTATTTATAGTTGTGGAAATGTTTCAGCCAAACATCCAGTCTGAGAAAATGAACAACAGCTGGTCTGAGATATCCTCCAGTCAGGTAAACAACTGGTGGTGTGTAAATAGCAATAATGCATGCTGTTTGTTTGCACACTGGGTCAGTGCTTGAGCCTGGACTTGAAGGAGATGCAGGCTGAGATTTCTGGAAGTGTTTAAGGACATAGTGTCTTGTGGATTTGCCTTTGCTTCAGGTAGCCCAGAATCTCATTACTTTCCATGGTATTTTACATCTAACACTCAGGTAGAATCATCCAAGGCTTCTGTCTGGCTCTGTATAAGAACTAACCTGTGTCCAGGTCCCACAAGGTACCATGCAAACAATGTCTCCATTGCTTTGGCAGGGCATAACGTAATTCTTACCCTGCTTCTTCTGAAGAGTAGTTTCAGCATAGGGCTGTCACACTATGGACCTGTAGTCCATGTGCCAGTCCCTGTAGAGCAGACCTCAGTGACAATGCTCCATGGAGCTTGGAGTTGCACAGCAGTAGCCCAGAGTTAGAGCAAGCAACACTAGCAAAAAGGTTTCCACTTCTGCTGAGGCTGGGAAAGTGTTCAGAGATATTAAAATAGGAGTATGCAAACTTCCTCCAAGGGAACATTTCTGAGAATCCCTGTCTATAATCATAAAAGACTTCAACAGTGTTACATTATGGAAATTTGCTGTGACTTCTTTCTGTTTCATTTTCTTCGCTCTTCCCCCAAGCCTCTCAGCAGCAATTTCTTCCCACCTCTCCTTAGCTCTGCTCTTTGTGAGTGTTTTCTCTGTGGCTACTCCCTCTGACATTATCTCTGTGTTTCATTATTTTGTCATCAAAAGCCTCTCATTCCCTTATAAATGTTTTTCTTTGCCCTCTGTGTCTTTTGTTTCCTATTTCTCCTTTGGTCAACATACAGAAAGCTGCGTCTTTGTGTCTTTCCTGGAAAGAAGAAGGGCTGAGTCAGGCCTGCTGGGAGCTGAACATGTTATTCCAGAGTTCAGAGAAAGGGAGAGAGAAAGGCTTGAGACACTGGTACACGGACCATTAACTTTCTTGTTCAGTCATTTTCTTTTCATAGCAAAGATCAGTGCAAGGGGAATAAGAGATCTGAATCAATGCTGAAATTTTACTGGGTGACAAAAGCACAACTTCAGATATTCTTAGCGTGAACTGATTTTCACACTACTCTACCCCTGAGTCTGGCCCTGACCTCTGCAAAGCTTTCAAACCAGCCATCACTTTTTGATGGTACAATAACCAGATTCAGTACAGGACTAGTATAACACACAGTGACAAATCAATGCACGGCAATAATGAGCGTGCAATAACATCACACCAGTTTGTTCGATTTTCCTGCAGCTGATTATTTCTAAGATGTGTAATGTAGGAAAGAAAGGAGTAAAGGGACCGTGGTGCCATGCTCACTTGTCTCTTTCTGTGGTGACATAGACAATCAAAGATGAAGGAGCAGGACAATGAACTGCAAGTCCTTTGCGCTGGGTTGTTTTTCAGAGGAGATTTACAGCACAATAAGGGACTGCTTGTGAAGTAGCTGGTGCTAGGTAAGACAGAGGGTGTATCAAGGTGACAATATTAAAGACATTGAAGGACTGGGGGTTTGTTCCTGTTTCTGCCATTTATACATTCACTGGACTCAAGCAGGTCTGCTGTCTTATTTCCCCACTCCTCCCACCCCATTCAGTATGTGCAGTCATCCTGCCTTTCTAAAGCTTCTCTAGTACGGGATGTAAGTCTAAAGGCAGTGCTGGCAGTGGGACACAAGTAAAGACAAGGTTATTCCCCTATTTTGGGACATGTGCAGGAATGAAATTCTAGTAACTGTGGTCTTTTTCAGAGCCTTGTGTCTAACACACCAAACCCTTCCAGGGCATCATCTTAGAAAAGTGGTAAGAGGGACAATTTCTCACGTTCTGTGTCAAACTCTTCACATCCTATCTTGTTGTTTTTCTTCTACATTGCACAGGGTTTGAGCCTAAGGATCCATTTCCAATTTTGGCTACCTTTCCCTTCTGCTTCCCAAGTGATTCCCAAGAGGCAAGCTGACTTTGGCTTGTTTGGGGAGTCTACAACATCTCACAGCTTTCACTTTTGGTTTTGGCTGACCAGGTTTCACACACTTAGTTTAACTAGTCCTCTCTCAAAAACCACATAAATAATTTCTGAAGCCTGATTGTATCTGTTAATAATATACCTGTCATTTGTGGGAGTGAACGGAGCTAAAAAGGGGGTTAAGCCTGCAAGAAAATGTAATCTTTAATAAATAGTGTCAATATCCTTGCTGTAATTCTCCAGTCTGTTGGGATCAAGAGAAAATCTGAGAAATTAATGCAAGTGAGGGCACTTTGACCATATCATCAAGCTGTTTTAGCAGACTGAATATGTTATTCAGCTAGAGGAAATTCTGTCCTGACACCATGCTCTCTGTCACTTCTTCCTCTCCCTTTGTCCTGATTGCTTCCAAATTTCCACTTCCCAAAGTGGAAACCCCAGTAGTGCAGATATGCTGCAGTATTCTGGCATCTGTGTTAGTGGCATAGTTACGCAGAGCAGTAACTAGATCTTGCTGTTGTCATTAAGATGGCATTAAAATCTAATCTCAAACTGCTTATCCTGTATTTGTTGTACTATCTATATTGTTGCTAAGCATCCTCCTTTGCCTGTGCTCATTAAAACTTCAAGTGTTAATATCAGAAAATGGCAAACTGCTAGGATGTAGCCCCCTGGTGAAAAGACCTAGATATAAACCACACTCATGGGGTGAGGGGGATGAGGGAGAGGGAAAATTGTTAAAGCTGCCATTCAGCATTGATGGGAATTGTACATGCATTTCCCTTCACCTCATACTGTAGTGCAAACAGACTGGCATAGCAGAAAAGCATTGTCCTCTGGAATTACATAGGACTTTTGTTTGAAAACTTTGATCTCTTGCAGCAGAACAGTAATGAAATGTAAAAGCAGTGAGTGAAAAAAGCTCCAAATAGAAATTCAAGAGAATAATATATATAAGGGCAGAGGGCTCTTTAATTTAACGTAGAAATGCATAACACTTCACAGGCTGGTAGCTCAAGCCAGACAAGTTCTGACTATAGATAAACTGCATATTTTCAATGCTGGAGAGTTCAACTGAGGTTATGACAGATTCTCCACCACCTGAGGTCTGTAAAACCCACAGTCTAGTTCACCCAAAGGTATGACCATAACACTCCACCTTTCTTTATGCAAAGTGAAAGTTACAAAGGCTCCTTCCAATTTAAAAGTATATGGCTACAATCTATAGCTACCATAAATCTAGAAGATTAGATCTCAGCATTTACTTACTTCTCCCACAATTTGCCTCTGCATGAACTTCAGATTTTTGGAAGTGGGAAGATTTAAATTAGACATTGGGAAGAAATTCTTTACCATGAGAGTGGTGAGACACTGGAGCAGGTTGCCCAGAGAAGTTGTGGATGCCCCCTCCGTGGAAGTGTTCAAAGCCAGATTGGATGAGGCTTTGAGCAACCTGGTCTAGTGGAAGGTGTTCCTGCGGATGGCAGCGGGGTTGGAACTCGATGATCTTTAAGGTTCCTTCCAACCTATACCATTCTGTGATCCTATGATTTTTAGTTTTCAATGGCTATGGGCAATGCTTAAAGAATTGAAGGTCACCAAGACAGAAGTACTGAGCAGAGGGCTCTCATGTTCAGTGGTGGAGTTGAAGTGACAGTTGCTGTTCTTCTCATGCTTTTCGGATTCAGCAGCAGATTTCCAGACTCAGAAATAGAAGATTGGTCCTGAATTCACTTTGAGTGGAGTTTAGCACCCACCAATTTTCCAAGTCTTTGACAAGTCTTGTGGTTGATCAATCAAATATATTGCAGACATCAAAGGAAACATAGCTTTGCAAACAGAAAAAAAAAAAAAAAAAAAGACACTGAAGCAAGTATCCTACATACAATACAAATGTATTTTATATCTGAAAGGAGAGTACTACCTTCTGAACATGCAGTTGTTGGGCATCTGTTCCCAGAGGTTTCTGTGTGTTCCCTAGTCCAGGAGGGTATCCATCCAAAAGGCCATGATCACTGAGAGAGACCACTGTTCCTGCTAGTTGGACAGACCCCAGCCTTCCTGTCTTCTGTGCTTTGTAGTGTCACCATCCCTGGAGGTATTTAAAAGACATGCAGATGTGGTGCTTAGGGACATGGTTTAGTGGTGGACTTGACAGTGATAGGTTTATGGTTGGACTTGATAATCTTAAATGTCTTTTCCAACTGAAATGATTTTATGATTCTATGATCATCTCAGAAATTGTCAGTCTAACTTCAGAAATGATGATTTTCTGATGATGCAACAGCAAGTCAATGCAAGAGGTTCATGTCTGACATGAATCCATGGGATCAGTAGGTTTAATTATCATTGATTGCATATGATCAGTCACTGTCAGAGGCACCAGATTCAACTGAAGGTGTTAGCCTACACTTGGGCAATGCTACCATCAGAGAAACAAAGCTATCTATTATGAGCAAGTGCCATATTGTTCAGCACATCAAATTGCAATGAAAGCCTAAGTAGCATATATATTGAAGATCACTCTAAGCCATACAAAGAAAGGTTTTTAATGCCCAAAGTTCCACCCATGAATCAAGAGACAGGTAGTGAATGGTGCTTATATAAATACTACATTTAAGCCATGGATTTCTTATATTTGTTAAAGATCTCAGCAATCATCAAGAAGATTTTTATTTTTTGCCACCCTAGAGAAACTATAAAATGTGTTGTCATTTACACTGCCATGTAAACAAACTTTCCTTGAACAGCTCAGGCAGCAAGAAAATAGCAAGAGAGGAAGAGATTGATGCCACAGGCAAAGCCCAGATGGAATAGCCCACACTGAGTCTTTGTACTGAAACTCACTGGGGTTTGCCAGACTTCAGTGTCTGGCAGAGCCAGCCTGGAGCTCACTGCTGCCGAGACTTCCAAATGGATCCCACATCTAGTCGTTTAGTGTATGAACTTTGTGAGGACTTGCATTCAGTAGGATGCAGTGA
This sequence comes from Antrostomus carolinensis, assembly GCF_000700745.2. Classification (NCBI taxonomy): domain Eukaryota; kingdom Metazoa; phylum Chordata; class Aves; order Caprimulgiformes; family Caprimulgidae; genus Antrostomus; species Antrostomus carolinensis. The sequence continues at coordinate 79 of NW_010290095.1, read as the reverse complement.
TTCTCACATCAAAGGTATTAGTTCAGCTGGGGTAAATTCAAACTGAAACTTACTTTCTTTCTTTCTTTCTTTCTTTCTT
>NW_010290094.1:0-1324 GCF_000700745.2 Antrostomus carolinensis | reverse complement strand
AAAAAATGCACAGGATCCAAGGACAAGTTATTTTAGCACTGTTAGTTTTCTCCAGGATGCCAGCACATGTGCAGCACATGCTTCCACTAGCTTTTCTTTCTTTAAAAATAAACATGCAACTTTATCCCTCACTTTGAACTACTAATACATAAAAAGATATTTTGTTTTACTGCTAATAGCTTTGAAGTGTGAAAGCCCATGAAAATAGTGCAGAAGTCACAACATAAAGAACTTTATACTGAAGGAGGCTTTATTTCATGCATTTTCCTGTGACTACATGCATTTGTACTTGCTCATAAAGATCTACTTTTAAAGAGATTTAGGCTTCATGTTCAGTCTTCTCCTCCTACTGTAGCCATTAGCAAATATTAAACACAAAAGTTAGTTTGAGAGCAAGCAATAGAAAAATGTTTTGCTTTGCTTCCCCCTGTACTTTCATGCTTTTCAAACAGAGTTTTTCCAGTGCGTGTACAATCAACACACAACAAGAGACACTGCTGTAAGTTAAGCGTATACCTGTCCAAACATGTGCCACCCAAACTGAAACTAGAACAGAAGGCAGCCTTGGTCCTCACTCTCATGTTCAGTCTGGTTTAGAGGGACCAGATATCATGCAGGGTAAATCTACACAAGACTTTCCTCTAAAATAATAATACAGAATCACAGAATTGTTAAGGTTGGAAAAGACCTCAAAGATCACCCAGTCCAACCATCAACTCATCACCACCAAGCCAACTAAACCATATCCCTGAGTGCTACATCTACACATTTCTTGAACACCTCCAGGGATGGCGACTCTACCACTTCCCTGGGCAGCCTGTTCCAATGTCTGACCGCTCTTTTGGAGCTGAAATTTTATCAAAACACAACTTGAGGCCATTCCAGGCAGTTGTAGAGAGCAATAAGGTCTCCCCTCAGCCTCCTCTGGACTAAACAACCCCAGCTCCCTCAGCCGCTCCTCATAAGACTTGTTCTCCAGACCCTTCACCAGCTCCATTGCCCTTCTCTGGACCCGCTCCAGCACCTCCATGTCCTGCTTGTAATGGGGGGCCCAAAACTGGACACAATATTCAAGGTGCGGCCTCACCGGTGCCAGGTACAGAGGGAAAAAAAACCCCCAAACAACCCAGCATTTGGAAATCCAGCATTTTTTTGTGTTAGGTGTCTTTCGTGTTTCCCAGGCAACTCCAGAGAGGGAGAGGAAAAGATCTGATATATTTATATATATATTTATTTTTAATAAAATAAAACTCAGGATCAATTCTTTATAATAAAGGCGAATTAAAAGCCAGAAGTTGCAAGTTGCTATTATTAAAATTTAATG
>NW_010290093.1:0-2056 GCF_000700745.2 Antrostomus carolinensis | reverse complement strand
CGGGGCTGTGAGGAGATGCACCAGGGCTGTGGCTGGACCGATGCCATCCGGGTTAGGATGAAGCCCGAGGTGGGAGTAAGGCTGAGGCCATCGGAAGGCATGAGATGCCAGAAAGGGTCCAGGAGGAAGCAGTAGAGAAAGTTTGTACTGGTGCGGATGCCCTGCCTGGTGCTCTGCCTTCCCTGGGTGACCAACTAATGACCAGCACAGAAAGAGACTGTGGGAAGGAGGTGGGAAGAGTCATAAAGATGGGGCAGGAGGTGTGAAGGTTGGCTGGGCTGCTTCAGAAAGCGTGTTCCTCTCTATCTTTTGAGGTTTTGAGATGTACCGGTTTAGGAGAGCTCTGGTAGACTGGATTGTGGAATGAGGGAGGATTTGTGTTGGGGGGCGGGGTGTGTGTCTCTGCTTCAGAGAAGGTCTCAACCTACTCTGAAGAAAAGGATGATGGTCCCTGAAAATGTTTGTGTGCCTACTTTGAGGTGGTTTGGTTTCTTTTTTTCTTCCCCTGGCTGTTTGGCCCTTTGAAGGAGAATGGGCTTCATTCTTAAAAACTCTAGGCAAGGTGGAGAAGGCTGTGGCAGAGGCTGGAAGCTGCTCAGGTGCTTCACCAGGCAGTGGGTAACCAGGAAAGGAGACAGTGCAGAACATCAGGGGTGAGAAGAGCTAGCAGATCTGCGTGAGGGGTGATATTTCCTGACCATGTGCTGGGCTTCAGTATCTTCCTGTTAAGAAGCCTAACCCGTAGCAGGAAAAATAACAGGGGTGTTTCTGGTTATTTGCTACCACAGCAACTGGAGCTGCGTCCTGGAACGTCGGCTGCCGTGGCTAACCCTACCCCTGAGTTGATGCTGAACAGGCTGAGCCCCTGCCAGGAAGACTGAGCCAAAGATGATGCAAATGTCTTTCCAAGTGAGCTTTCATGGCATGGGGGGAGTGAGGCATTTGTTTTAATGTCCACGGAACCCTGGTGTTGTACTGACCTTGTTATAAAAGAGGAATTATCTGTCCCCCTATTACACAGGGGAGAGATGTCTGGGGTCTCCCTGGCTGAGTTTATTTTGGATGACTGTTATGCCGGGTCACTGGTCTCATGTTAAATTTTGCAAAAGTCTGTGCTGCTGATTTATGAACTGGCAGGTTGCAATGTGGTTTAGTCTATAAATAGCCCGAGTGTGTGGGGGGAAGGATATTAATGCTGAGCATGGCCCCATGTCAGGCCGCTGACGGTATCTCTAGCTGCAAGGCACAGCATGGGGGGTTTAGGCAGCGTTTAGGGATATGGCGGTGGGGAGGAAGTCACTTTTATAGGGTGAAATATACCTCTGACTGCTTCATGTCCTAGATACATGTAGGATGGGATGTGACACAAACAAATGGAAAGCTACGGCCTTCTGGGAGCTGTCTGGCTCAGGCTGACTGTCTCCCTCCTTTCCCTCCTGCTCTCCTTGGGCTCCCTGGACCAGCACCTGCTGGTGAGGAAGGATCTGTGCACTTTGAGGCCTTTGGTCTCCTTCGCAGGACTATCTGGGCCTTGCGAGGTGGGTTAGAAGATTTCCCTGTTTGGATTGTCTTTCCTCTGGGGCAGATAATCCCATCTGTCTGCTTCACTCAGAAGTCGCGAAGGAAAAGCAGCTGCGTGAGTCTCCCAGTTCTGCCTGGGGTCTCTTAGGTACAGGTAGGAGAAGCCACCTCATGTTTCTGGTGACCACCATCTTGTGTGTGCAGCTGGAAATGGTGACCACCATGTTATGCCTCGTGTGAGCAGCTGGAAATGGTGACCACCACCTTCCGCCTCGTGTGAGCAGCTGGGGCTGTTTCTGGTGGAGGTGGCCCTGGCTCCAGCCCTGCACGGGAACCCTTGAGCCTGAGAAGCTCCTTTACCCGCCCTGGCTGTGGGTTTCTCTCAGGTCAGTGGTGGTGGGACCGTGTGCTCAGGTCAGGTGTTCACTGTTGGGGGTCTGTGACCCTCCCCCGTGGGGGGCCGGGGACTGGGTGCCCCCGTGTTGGGGACGGCAGCAGCAAGGCCTCCTCACACCGCACCATGGCCAGTCTCCCC
>NW_010290092.1:0-4966 GCF_000700745.2 Antrostomus carolinensis | reverse complement strand
TCTTCATAAAAGTCTACAAGGTTGGTCAAGATAGAGATATCGCAAATAAAAATTCTGGGACTCAGGAAAATGACACAATTGTTGAGGATGGAGACCATATATCCTGGGAAACCAGACCTTTTTCAAACACCACTCAACTTTCTGTACCTTTATTGTACCTGCTGGCTCACTGTTAGGCATCCAGCAGCATCTCCAGCAGTATTGCAAGGCAGTAAGCACAGGGTTCTGCAGATGCAAAAAGATAATTATGCTTATCTCCACATTTACATACATTTAAATGTTATGCACATTGATGTGCACTCATTTACCAACAGGCCTAGCACAGAGCACCCTTGTTGATTCACTAGAAGAACTTCATGTTGTTCTCGCTTACCGGTTTTCATGAGGTCTCCTAGCCAAATGCCAAACATATTTGGCTCTGTTTTGTTGTGAGGTCTGATGAGATCACAGAAAGGGAAACACCCTCAAGACATCACAATAGAAATCAACTGAAAGACTTCCTCTTGGGGAAATGCCTTAGCAGGTACAAATTGGAGGTCAGCAACATGCAGGCTGCAGAAAGTTCTTCCAATCCAATGCCATATATGAGTCATAAGAAGCAGGATGATCCTGATCTGGGTCAAAATCAGCACAGGCATGGAAAAGGGCTTTTTGGAAATGAATGTGAATGTATAGGTTGACAGGTAAAAGTCTTTAGTCTTCACTTTGAGTCCAATATTGTGTGCTAGTTGTGGGTTAATTTAATTTCATTTGAGGTTTTTTTAGTTCCTTTCACACACAAAGCTTTTGTGTGGAAGTATCCATGACTGGTACTTTCCCCTGTCTCCATTCAGCCATGAGATGGTCACCCTGTTATCTGCTAGAGTCATCAACCCGACAAATCATAACCTAGTGATGACTGAACTTATCAAATCTCCTATTTGCACTGTGGCAGCACAGCACATCTGGACCTGAAGTCTTCAGCCATAAGCATCATGCAAGCATCAACACCACCAGAAATAAGCCACAGCTTTAAAAAAAAAAAAATCTCCTGACTGCAGGAGGTAACTTGGGTGCTATATTTAAAAGCCCAACCTCCTGCTGCCCCAACAACACCCATGGGGACAGAAGAGGATGTGTTCCTCACACTCTTCTCTAGGAAATGCGGAGGTCAGCTCTCCATGCCCTGTGCAGAAACCCCCTGGATTAAAAATCTAAAGTTTAACAGGGTGAACATTCTCCTTTCTCTATAGGGGATAAATGCCACTCACTTTCTCTGTAGAAGTGAGGACCTGCAGTGCTTCATAGCACTGTGTGAGGCCCCTGGCCCGGCACACTGCTGTACACACATGCCTGCAACTGCCTCCAGCCATAAACATCGCCCAGCATTTCTCCCCCAGTGCTAATTAATATGGAATGTTCATCCGATCCCACAAATGGGGAGCATATACCAACATGTATCCTGTTTCTCTGAGTAGAGCTGTTTTCTTTATCCCAAAAGGACCAAGTCATCAGACAAGCTGAAAGCTGGTCTGTTACTAAGTACTTAACATCAATATCCACCTCCTATGGCCATCCCACTGGCCCCAAAAGCCTCCAAATCTTCAATGGTGCAAAAATGTTCTGCTGTTCCCCTTCCCTGACATAATGTCTCTCAGCAACATCTGCAAAAAGGTTTTGTTTGCAATGGAAAACTAGTTCAGGATTGCCAAAACACAGAAGTTTAAAGTTAAGGTGCTATTTCTATCGGTGAGTCTCACAGTGATGAGCCTGAATTTAAAAAAGCAATGTGCATTATGAAGTTAACACTAAAAAAATCACAGGGTCTTTCCAGTATTTTGGAAATCTGTCCATGTTGTCCTTTAGATCCTTATTTTGTTTTTTGAGACCCAGTCCTCAGATTTAGAATGAAATGTTACTTTTAATTAAATATTTAATAATGGGAATTGCATTCTCACAGTGGAATTAACTGCTAGCTTATGTAGTTCACTAAAGGAAGGTCCATTGCAGAAGTTATCAATCCTGCTGCTACAAGGTGCAAACACCTCACCTTTAATATTGTCATATTTCCTTGAATATAGTATGGTTTAAATCTAAGGGATAAATCCTTTCTATATGGCAGCAGCTCCTCCAGTTTCTGTTAAGAACTGTAGTATCATCTTCTGTCACTTTTGGTAAAATAATTAAGCTTCTGCATAGATTTATAATGTGGAGGCACTAGCCAGCCCCACCACTAAATTTGTTATGATCTAGTCAATAGGGATATTATATTCACTGTGTCTTTAGACATTTTGTCTGGGATACTGTGAAAAATACCTTACATTAAATTATCCTCTATTTTTTACAGTCTTCTTTCATCTCTCCCTCTCCCCCTCCCCTATAGCATGGTGCAAGTCATGTCAATACAATAATGGGGATCTGATATAAAAAAAAAAATCCATCATGGATTGGATGGCATTTTCTAAATAATAATGTATTTGCTAAAAATTACAGTTTTTTACTGAATCAGGTTGTGAATTGGGATAAAAATTAAATGAATAATTTTGAAGGAGATTAGAGAGAGAAGATCAGAAAAGTTGAAGCTCTTTGTTCTGATGTTATTAAAATGAAACAGCATTTTTCTTTCAAAAACTCATTTTGAAAGCCATCGAAATTATTTTAAAAAGATCTTATCTCAAGAAAAGTAAATGAAATGTCTCATACTGGGTCAAATAAAATGTTTGTTTGATCAAAACTCTTTTTTTTCTGCATTATGCAGTTTTGCAACTATATGAACTATGCAATTATTTAAATTGAAATTATCTTGCTCTGCTTTATAAAAGTATAGACCAAGACTAATTTCTTTAATACCCATGCATTTACTTTGGAATAATATCAAAGTATCTGGACTAGTATCCAAAAATTTGATCAATGTCAGAGCATAAAGTGCAGTTTTATGTACTCTAGCTACAGCAAGGAAAAGATAGTTATAATTAAATCCTTCCTTTGAGCAATATTTTCCTTTTATTGAATACTGTTTGAAAACAGGAATATAGACAAGAAACAGGAACTGGAAACTATTACATGTCATGCAAGACTGATTGTTAAACAAATGCATAATTCTATTTATTGTTGTTAAGAGAGCTGATGAAAACCTTCCTTCATCAGTTCAAACAATCTGTACACCGTGGCAGCAGTTCCAGTGATGTGCCTTGGCACTGCTGACACAGTGATAAATGGTGTGCTCGTGTCCCCATGGTGGTGCTTCAGGTTGGTAGAAGACACATTCTGGTGCTGGGCAATGCAATAGGTGGCAGGATGACCCAAGAGGTGACCAGAAGTGAACTTCAAGGCAACATGGAGTTGCCCTTGATGGGCTGAGGGATGTGCCAAGGTGCTGTTCCATTTGCTGCTACAGATTGCAGGTGACTTCTGTTGGGCACCTCCTCCAGCTCTGGCTGGACAGCTTTGTCTTTCGTTTTGGTGAGGCACACCTGGCCACGCCTCTCCTGCTGTCTTTGAGGTGCAGGTGGGCTCTGGGTTCCTGCTCCCAGGGCAGGTTTCCATGTAGTTCCCAAAGCTCCTGAGCAGCTGAGATACTGTGCTTCCCCAGCTCTCGTGTGTCATCCTGCTGATAGTTTGGTGCCCATGTCATGTTCTTCATCCCAGGCTTTGTAGAGGGAAAGGACTATTTTCAGAGCTGTAAGAGACTATGGATATGAGTAAATAAAACAAACAAACAAACAGAATGGTTGACTATAAAGAGAACTGAAACTGATATCAGGAAGAGCAAAGCTATGAAAATTGCAAAGAAAAATCTACCGGTGATCCTTCAACCAGGAGGCACTCTGGATGCTCTTTGGGTCCTGTACCTAGCTGGTACCTTCTTGTTCAGCCTTTGCCCGACAGAAGCACAGCACCATCCTGTGTCCTAGAGTCATAGTATGTTTTTTAAACCCATGTTCTCTGGTTCGATACTTCAGAAACAGGCTCTTACAGCGCTGGACATGAGGCTGTCACAGCTAGCATTGCCATTATGGCCTGACAGCCACACAAATGTCTCCAGGAGCTCAAAATGTGGTGACAGCCACCTTTCCAGTATTGGTATTGAAATCAAGGAACACAGCTTACATACTACTGTGGAAATACCAGGAAACATTACACATAATGTATCCCTCAAATGCACTAGTGCAACCTGCCTGGTCAAACCAGGTAAATATCAATATTTAGTATATAAAAAACCACTTAGAGACTGTTTTCATTTTAGCTTTTCATTCTACCTCAAAGTGTCAGAAACATTATGTGTGTGCCACAGAAGCCCATGTTAAACTAAGCTTAGAGTGCATAAATGTGATAACTCACATTTATTCTCTTATGCAAGTTGAATTCTAGCCTGACATGTATTAAAAAAAAAATCTCCTTATTAAATTGTAATAAAACACTGAATATCTCACTCTTGCCATATAATTATGTCAAGCAACTTTGTTTGCAACAAAGAGGAAACCAGAAGTAAATGCAACCTTTGAGACCACCACAGAAAGCCTCTCTAATTTCAGGAGATATTACTAACAGGCATCAAGCTAGGCTTTATAGAGTTACCAGCTCCTAGAAGTGGTGAGCATCATCTCTCTGTTGTGAAAAGTGACCTCTAGTCTAAAAATTTCACCCAGAAATAGAATGAGTTTGAAGTACTAATCACATTTTGGTTTCAACAAGTAACTAGCCAGCTAATCCTATTATTCCTTTTTTTTTTTGCGTATTGCTTCAGAAAAGTGTTGGAGATCAAAAATGTTGTATTGCCATGACAACTGGACAGAAGTCCCCGGCTGCAAACACATACTTTTCCCTTCATCTATGGGAACCCTTTAGAGGAGAAGAGCCTGATGCAGGTTTTTTAAGTTTTGCACATTTTGGCAACATCTAGTAATCTGCTGGGCAGGTCAGCTGAAGGCCCTGCCAAAGGCACTGACCATCCTTATCTAATGATGTCTCTCAGTGTCCTGGTTTT
>NW_010290091.1:0-1646 GCF_000700745.2 Antrostomus carolinensis | reverse complement strand
TCCAACCCAAACCATCCTGTGATTCTATAACCCGTCTTGTGATCCATGTGCTGAGGAGCAAAGAAGTGATATTTAAAAGTCATTAAGAGACACTAAATTGTGGGCAGATGCAATCCAAACAAAATAAATGGATGGAGGAAGCCCAGACAAAGGCAGTTTTATTCAACCACCATGCTAGGAGATAAGGTAGGAAACCATGTTCTCCAGGAACAGGGAAGAGAAACCAGGCTTTAGTGGTGGGGCTCTTTGCAGGAGGGAGAGAAAGCTCCAGGTAAGAGTGAGGAAGCTGAGGGTCCTGCTTTTGTAGCATCAGAGACTGCTGCTGACTGCAGGACCAGACAAGGTGAAAAGGACAAGGAGGTGGCCTGAGTGCATGTCTTCTTCTGGTTGTCCAGAGAAGTCAAAGAAGAGGAAGGACATCTGAGAAGCCCTGAGTTGATGCTGCAGAACCATTGCAGGTGGTGGGTGCTCCACCTGCCATTGACACATAGGCACCTCTGTCACCTGCGTGTTACCTGTTGATTACAACAGTGCCTGACGATCTTTTTCAGTCAGCTGAGAGAGGTGAATTGAATGATCTTCCAAGCCCTGATTAATTAATTCCTGACTGTCATCATAGGATAACTGTAATTATTTGGAGCAGCTGGGTCAGTGCATCAGGTTCTCATCCTCGTGGCTGTAGGTTTATGGGAGCCTTCTTTTACATCTCTAGAGTGACACCTCCTTGCACCCACAGACAAGAACCATCCTTAGCACGAGCATCACTAAAAGTTCTTAAACAATTGGGTGGCTCCAACCTGACATCAGTCCTCTCCAGCTGAGGTGGGAAGGGAAGGGAAGGACAGCATTTCCTCAGGAGCAGATCAGCGTAGCACCGACACTGGTGTCCTGACAAAGAGCCCTGTGTCCTCTTTCATAAAAAAAAGGATATTTTGTGCTTTTAGAAAAAGGCAAAATGTTTCCTCTGAACTACTTTCCCCTAAAATGTTTCAAAGACATTTTGACCAGAGGGGCAAATATTGGGGCATATTTTAAAATATTTGGGGATGTTTTAGTGTAGGCAAGGCTTTTTTTTCTTCAACTGGAGGACCTGCAAGGAAAAAAAATTGAGATTTTTTTTTTATTATTATTATTTTTTATTTTTAGGGAATAGAAAAAAACAACCTGGGTGGGAGTTTCCTCAGAAACTCTTCAGAAGAGAAGCCAGGACAAACCCCCTCTGTGCCAACTCTTTTAGCCTTCTCAGTGCTAGGTGAAGGAGTAGAGCATGTCCATGAGCTATGTGAACCCAGGGAGAGGGCTTTTATTTTATTTTCTTTCCATCTTTTAATTTATTGGCTTAACCTTGAGCTTTTTTTCTGCCTTTATTTTTTTTTTTTCTGAGTGGTATCTCTTTGCTGTCCTATCATATCAGGTTACTGCGATTTGTCTGTTCAACGTGCACCCTTCAAAGCTAGTGAGAAAGAACAACGAGACTTCCCAATGTTGTCAGCGTGGCACTAGGAAGTTTGAGAGGGGAATGAGAAGTGAGGGAGAATTCAGAATTCTAGTTGATATTTAGCAGAACCAACACCAAGGGCACAGTGGATAAGGTGGAAATGAATGCAGCAGTACAGGTGAGGGGTGACCTGCTGGAGAGGAGCTCT
>NW_010290090.1:11844-22324 GCF_000700745.2 Antrostomus carolinensis | reverse complement strand
CCCTGGATCTCCACCTGGAGAGCGCGGACATAGCAGGGGGTGATCGTCTCCGTTAGTGCAGGCACCGACTTGAACGCTTCTGCTGTGTGCCACGAGAGGGCGGGGGAACGCTTGAAAACCGAATGAGAACTCCGCTTCCCCCAACCCATGGAAAACTCTCTTTCCCAAAACATACTCTACATTAACGTAACTATTTCTAGTGTTCAGAACACAAACACTTCAGCTCCACCGAAATAACACAGGCTGTCAAAATAACTTTGGCCTCATCACCTCACATCCATAAAAAACCCCTGTGCTAGTGATTTCTTGCACCTGACTCAAATGGATGGTGATTCTAAACTCAGTCCACACACATGGGGACCAGAGATCCTGGTTCTAAAAAGAGATCTGGAAAGACAGAGGGGGGGTAAAAGAAGCAGAAGAACAAGCAAGTCTAGTAATAACTGAGGTGGATGGCATTCTTCTCATTCCCAAAGCCTTAGAGGCTGATTCTGGATGTTGTAATGTGGCTTATGGAAAAGTGATTCTGTTTTGCAGGGCAGAGTTTGGCAGCTAACTCGAGATGGTTCTGCATCCATGTGAGGGAATGTTAGCAGGGAGGAATGTTATTAACCCCCTAATAAAGTTATTTTATTGGCAATTGAATGCAGCCTTTTTCAAGCTTCTGTTTCACTTGCAACTATTCTCAAGACATCACAGTGAATGAACAAAGAAAACCTTTATTTTCTAAGGCACTTTTCGTTCTGTGAGACCTAAAGTGCTTCCCAAAATATATTGTTAGAGTATAATAATCACTTAGATGACAACTGCAATGTATCCAAGCTGGAATATGATGGTGGCTTAAGAAGATCCCAATACCAGTTGCAGGCAGGAAGTGAGGATGAAGGTGTAACTAGAACTTCAGGAGCAGTTGGGAAAATGAAATTGCAAATATTTTGGCTGGGATATAAATGTTAACACCTCTGCTTCTTTTAAAAAACACTGTAAGATCTGTCCTGCCCAGAAGTTGTAAGGAGCACAATTTATATCTCTTATCCAAAGAAATAAGCCTCACGGTAAAATACATAATAGAATATAAATGTTCCATCTCACTCCTGTATCCATACATGTTATTTCATAATATCATTAAAACCATTTTTAGAATTGTGAGAGAGTGAGACATACACCACCTTGCCTCAGATTATTACCTTAAATCAGATAATTTTGTTTCAGCCATTTCCTGCTCTGCCCAACACCTTGTCTGTAAACTGTTTGGGGTGGGAGGGGAGTTGCTGGTGGGTCGTGGGGTTGTGGATCCCTGTGGATTGCTCAGCATCATGATTACCGTTCACTTTTGCAGGGAGAGACTGTGCTGTCGTGTTGCCACCTTCACTCTCCTTCCCACCACCACCTTGGCTGCATCCACGCCTGGCCCAGGAGCCTCTGCTGTGCCCTGCAACAGGAAAGTGGCTCTGCTGGCTCCTAGGGGAGTATTTGCCTTTGTGTGCAGGGTGTTTCTGTGTTCAACTACTTGTAATTTAGGGCTAGAATACTGTTTTCCCTGTTTATTAGTAAAAGTAATCAGAAATAAATGACAGAATGATAATTAATTAGCCATCTCTTTGTTGACATTCAAATATCCAATACCCACAAGACCTGATGCAGTTAAAGACTTTGTAAAACACGCCTTTAAAAAAAATATTCCAGCTAAATGCTACCAGATCAGTCAGTTGTGTCTGGAGCCAGTTGGACACATACCATGGTCTGTTTTTAACATCCCACAGACAGACACTTGGAAGGGGAGTGTGCAAAAGATTCATGTCCTGTCTTGCCTACAAGGGCACTTACCCTGCCTTAGCACACGTGAGTAAGGCGATGCTGACAAACATCCTCCTCCAGATCCAGCTATTACTATGAAATGAGTAAGTGCTGCTTGTCACTGCCCCTCTTCAACTGGTCTTGAGACTGAGACTGCAGTATTTGATATTAAAGGTCTGAGGTGAAGAGGGAATAAGGCAGTTTTTATGTAAATTGTTTGTGGGGTGGATTCTTAGGGGTTGGGAACAGGGCTATTTCCACCAGCAAAGGATGTTAAATGGGCAGAGCTGGTAACACCTTCCGTAAGTGTAGCAGGATCCAGAAAATTATATGTCTCCATGGCATAAATCTCCACTCACTGCTTAGCCCAAGCAAAGAGGTTGTCATGTGGAATTTCTATCCAGAAGCAATTTATTTTACTTCAGTAGTCAGCGTCTTGTTACAGCAGTGCAGAAAGGCACCAGTCCATCACCTTTTGTTTCAGAAGATGAAAGTTCCTCATAACACACCTGGTCACGTATACAGTATAATGCAAGGTGTGGAGAAAGATGAACCTAGTGGCACAGAGGGGGCTGAGGGAAATTAGAGTGCAAGAGAGCAGATAAGAGTTAGAAAAATGCAGATTGTAAACAAAGACAGTTCTGTTCTCAGGTTGGACAAGGGGCTGCTGCTGAGTCGCAGTAACCCTGGGTTGTCACCTTTGAGATTTACTTGTCGCTCTGGTATGCAACACAAGAATGCGTGCTGTTTTATCATGCACCCTGCCTGCACAGGTTGCCTAACAAATTTACTGCAATCTGTAAAAGTAGTTCCTTGTACTAATTGCCCTGTCTGCTGAATGACAAAAGAGGAAGCTGAGACTTTGAAATAAGATGGTTTTCTCTAAATGAGAAAAATGAGACACAAAAATTCAGGCTACTTGTTCTCAATATATGTACAAGGCTTTCCTATTCCTAAGCAAATGAGAAAGTCTCCAAAGCACTGTAGCAGATAGAGCGGCATCCGAGTTTACTTACTGATCTTCGAATTTAAATTTAGTTTTTTCTTTTTTTTTCTTTTTTTTTTCTTTTTTTTCCCTTAAGAATCAATGACTGCTAAAATACAACAAGTAGCAGCCACTGGCTGCTCTGACAGATAGTAACAACCCATACTTGCAATGGCTAAAAGAAATATAGTAGCAGGATCCTCTCCTCCATCCACAAGCACAATCTTCAGGTGGTCAGAAATTTCAGAGATCATAAAGATCAGTGGATTGGCAAATTCAACTAAATTTCCTGTAATTTAGAGTTAAACATCCAGCTTTAGGGAAAAAGCACTGAAGCCACCTGTGGTCTCAGCAGGGAAGCAGCATGCTATATATACAATAACGCTAGATGGCTGCACAGTCTTCAAGAAACTGCTGTTGTTTAATTATGTAGCTTGTGGGTCTGAAATATATAAGGTAAGACACGTAGATGAGTGAAGTAGGAGCGTGTTTGTGTGCCAGCCCCTCTGTATTAGTAAGCAATCAAGTTCTCCTCTGAGCTGGCAGTCAGAGCTGCAGGGTGCTAGGCACCGGCATTTGCTGACAGCTGGACTGAAGCATCACACCAAATAACGAGAATATCATGCTACAGTGATGCAGCCTTCCTCCACATTTGCTGTGCCTCTGTCAGCAGGAGCTGAACCACATGTGAAGCAGCTCCTGAAACACCCATTTCTAACCTGGCCTTTTGAGTAACTTGAAATCCCCATAACTGCCAAGAAAAGGATGGGGTGTGCAGAGGGAAGCAGAAACCTCTATGGCCATCCAGCTTTAATCAGCCATATTTGTTTGTTTACAAAGACATCTAATAACACCACCCACCATTCTGTACATCACCATCCCAAGGTTTTTCAGCATACAGCTCTCAGTTTTCCAGCTTCTGCTGCAGCACACAGCCCAGACAAGACAGCGCAGGATTAGAGTTGTTAGGGAAAAGGATTGATAGTGTGATGTTACGCTTCAGCAGGTAAGCAGTTCTGTTGGGGACCAGGATCCTTCCCTAAAAAACTGCTGCAAAAGAGACAAAAAATCACCACATTAGTCTGACAGTTCCAGTGAGCTCTTAGCCTGGAGTTTGAATACACAGCTTTATTCATGCGTTGTTTAAAACATTGCTTGTGTTTTTCCACTATGACTATGTCTGGATGTTACAGCACTTCTGCTTGTAACCGAGATCATGACACCTGCTAAGAAATGACAGTTTTATCCAGCTCATCACATGGTCCAAATCTTTCAAGCATAAGTTCTGTCAGCAATGTGTTTCCTGGCTTACATTTGGGTAACTGTAACAAAATCCTCTCCTAGTTTCTCTGCCTATAACTGTCTCTTTGCAATGATTTGTGGCTGTGCATTCACACAGGCACCAATTTCGTATGTGATGAGAAACAGCACTCATCCTGATAACCTTCTGCTCCAAAACTACAGACTGCTCTCACTTGACATGAATACGTACCAGGATGAGAGCTTATGGCTTCATTTCACAGAATCACAGAATTGCCTAGATTGGAAAAGACCTTTAAGATCATCGAGTCCAATCATTAACCTAACACTGACAAGGCCTTGACTAAACCATGTCCCTAAGCACTATGTCTACATGACTTTTAAATACCTCCAGGATGGGGACTCCACCACTGCCCTGGGCAACCCAGTCCAATGCCTGGGTGGAGTTTCTTTACTGAAATTCTTCTTAATATCCAATCTAAACTTCCCTTGGTGCAACTTGAGGCCATTTCCTCTTGTCCTGTCACTTGTTACTTGGTTGAACAGACAGAAGTCCACCTCTCTACACCCTCCTTTCAGGTAGTTGTAGAGAGCGATAAGGTCTCCTCCGAGCCTCCTTTTCTCCAGGCTAAACAACCCCGGTTCTAGACCCTTCACCAGCTTCGTTGCCCTCCTCTGGACACGCCCCAGCACCTCAGTTTCCTTGTAGTGAGGGGTCCAAAACTGAGAACAGTGGCTCCAAACCCTTGAAGGCTGCCAACCCCGTTGGACAAAACTCCTGGTCCCTAAACCACCTCTGTGCTTGTGGCTGCAAGAAGTGAAAATGTTATGGGTGAGGCAGAGAGGGAGAGCGCAGAAATCCTGATGTGCTGCAGCTCGCTACCTGCCCAGCGCTCTTCCCAATTTCCTGGTGAAGCCTGTGGATCACTGCATGCCTGAAAGCAGCCGGTGACCCATTAGATGCTGGGAGTTCACAGACTGTTTCTAAAGGAAAGTCAGTCATGGGGTGCAGCTTTGCGTGTGCTGCAATCCACAGAGGTGCAGGCTCAGGGAGAGTCCTCACCTACACATGCTAACTCCCCGCTTCTCCTCACAGTCAGAGTCAACTCCAACCAAGAATGATTACATTTTTGAGTGTCACATGAGACAATGACCTCCAAGTGATGCTAAAGGAAAACTCTTGTGAACTTTTTGCTGGCAGGCAAAGGGGGAACACAAACATCTTGTGAGATCAATGTAACAAACATGCACATTGAGCTCTCAGTACAGGTTGACAGCACAGAGTGGGGAGACACGTATGTACAGGCAAACCCCAGCACTGACAACATGTGAGAGTGTGGTCCAAGAACTACAATGTTCACAAAACTCTGTCTGTGGGTAGTAAATCAGCTCCTTCTTTTGTGGCTTTTTATCACTGTGATGTAGATGGATTGCATGACAGCTGGTTTACAGGAGATCAGTCTTGTCTTTTTATAACTTCTTCTGAACTGGGCTAGCTACAAGCTTTATCACCAGGTAAATGTTCTTTACCCATTTAATTGTCATTACAAATACCAGGAAATGTTACCTCATTAGCAAGATCATGGTTTAACCCAGGGAGGGCCAGATTCCTATTCACATCACCTTCTTGGAGGCCTCTTGAGCCACACCAGAACCATGGTGGAAAGGGACCTGTCAGTGCCATTAAGAACCCTTTCTCAGGGCATAATCAACACCTTTACCAGGCTTATACTGTCTTCGGAGGAATCTGTGTTGTACATGGTTTGCCTGCAACTGTACTTACTAATGTGATTTATTTATGTTTTATAATATAGGACTAAAAATTCACTTAGTTCACAACATGCAGACAATAAAGAGAAGTTACTATCTCATTTGAAATCCCATTCCTTCTGATTCCTCCCTACTCGGTTTTTTGATGACTCAGAAGGAACTTGCACCCCACAAGAGCATATTGATCTCCAGCAACAGGCAGCAATATACAGAGACCAGAGTCTCCAGCCTGGTAAGTCCAATGCATGCCAGAGCTGTGGGATCAGGCAGCCACAAATGGCTCCCTGCAACCTGGGTGGGGTGGAGAGCCCAGCCCATAATATATGCTTTTAGCGTATCGGCTTAGAAGTGAAACTCTCTTCCCTCATACTCACCACAGCACAAAGGTATTTTGAATCCTACAAAAGGCATGCCAAAAATCAAATTTCTTGCCAGCAATAAAGAGAATGAGGAATGTGTGTAGCTGGTCTGTTGGGCTCAAAGCAGGAGGTGATTAATCACCAGTGAGGGAGGATGACTGTAGATGGCAAGTCAGCATCTCTGAGTATTTTGTTTTTCCTCCCCTCATCCCTTTCTCCTTTTAAAATGAATTTTAAGAGATTGTTTACAGTAGAGTCCCCTCTGCATGCTTTAGCATCTTGTCTGAGGTCAGCAAGTCCTTTCCTTTCTGCCAGCATTCAGAAAACACTCGTCTAAGAGACAGAGCCTTCCTTGAAGACAAACCAAGGGTTGCAGTGGTTCAGGAGCAGCTGTAGGTGAGGCCTTGGAGAGAGGCTGAGATGGCCAGCAAAACGTTCATGGGTAACTGGAGGGAATCCCAGTCTCAGTGAACCCACTGAGTATTTCGCCACGTTAGTGCATATCCTCTCCTTGCCAAATTTCTGTCCAAATTCCCAGGATTTCACTACAGAGATTTTCTGTACCTCTGGAGTCTGCTGTTCATGAAAACCTGTGCTGAGATCGAACTGCACAGCCCAAGAATGAATGACTCAACATAAGGGATGTGCAAAAGACAAGCCATGATAAGTTGTAGCCTAGTGATGCTCTTCTTTTCTAACCTCCAAGTCACAGAAAGCATTATGGTACAGACTATTTGTGGAAACAACACAGGAAAAGCTACAGGTTCTGTGCTGGTGGAGGTATTGCACTTGGATTTAAATGTAAACCTGGAGTTTTCATGCAGCTACAGTCATTGAGGGTCATGCAGTATTCACTGAATAACAGAGATGTTAATACTTGCATCCAGATTAAATTCTCTCTTAGATCAGTTCCTGCCATATGATTTCAGCTGCAAACCCTGTTTTCCCTTTTGTCTTAAACTCTTGACTGGGAGTGAGGCATTTCCTCTAATGATGTTACATTGAAACCAAGATCTACCTCATTTATAAAGTATTCCAGATTCACAGGGAGTGGGAAGCACTATACAGGTGTGAAAGTTCAGCCTTTCCCTCTTTCTTTTAGATAAGAGAAGAGGCAAAACACAGCAAGCTTCTCTTGGAAGATTTTATGCTGTGATCTTGATCCTGAAAAGGCAGAAATACTAACAAAGCCTGTGGTTTTCATCCAAAGGAAGGGTTTTAGGTGGTTTTGATAAAAAGTGTATCTACAGCTGCCTCTTTAGTACAAACCTGCTCTTTAACCTTAGTGCTGGTATGTAAGCAGAGCTTCCACTTGGACTTACAGATGCATCTAATTAATATAGACCTTGCAGAAGGGAGTGGTACTAGGTAAGAGATGGTCCCCTATAGATCAAGTAAGCTCACTCTCTGTGGGGCAAGCCTGTAGCATCCTAGGGTGCTATGCAATATAACACAGGTACTGTGGGGCTCGCAATGACCTTTCTCTTTTCCTGTAGCACTAAACATTGGCCCTAGGACCTAAGCAGGAATCACCAGGAACTGTGGACAATTGGGATGCTACTGTGCAAGTCATATGAGTGCAGCTCATCAGTCATTACAGTATACTACTCACGTGGAAAGAACCCAGGATCAGTAAATCTGGCTTACAGCAAAAAGTCAAAGAAATCTGAGCATTGCGGACTGACATAATTAGGTACCCTGACATAATTAGGTGCCAGACAGGAGGGCTCAGGACATATTGTACAGATTATTTGTAAAGACACGTTCCTGGCATTCTGAGTCCATAAATAATGTTTGTGAAAAGGTATTAGGTGCCTTCCCTAAGGGCTGCCAGAAGAAAGAAATAAGCAGACCAGAAGGAGCTTAGGCACATTCCAGTTTGGGGAGGAGAAAAAGCCTGCAAAGACATCTCTAGCAGACTTATTATGGTACCTTTATGATATGTTTGCCTTTTCTTACCCAGAGGGCAGGGGTGGGGGAAATATGATTCCTCACTCTGACAAGAGTGGAGATTGAATGCTGTGTCTGTATGGACAGCACTCTCTTCTCTTAGAGCCACTCCTGTAAAGGTGTCTTGAGCTGGACTGACAGCAGCCAGAGGTGGTACTGGCAGCTGCTCATATCCCAGGGAAGTGACAGGTATGTGAACCAATCCCATCAAACTTGTGAGAAAGTGGAAAGAACAAGGAAAGTGTTTGGATCTGTACAAACAAATCTTTTCTTGCTCTGTTCTTATTTACAAGGTTGATCCAGGGCAAAGCATCACCTCTTCAACCCAAACAAAGCAGCACCACGCAGGGAACACCACAAGTCTGACGATGTCCTTGCTGTGATCCTGCAAGGGCCTCGAAGTTAAAAGAAATGGATCATGATGATAAAAGAGAGTTATCTTTGCTTTATCATCAATATACTCCATAAACTCCCATGAAAACACAGCACACTCTCCTTGCTGCTTCCCCGAATGCCTGTGCCTCAGGCCCAAACTCAGTTACCCCTTTAATCCTGTACAGGAGATCCAAGATCAAAGTTGGTGGGACTTTATTTCATCGCAGCAATTCCCAGCACCACCCCTGGAATTCAGACAGCTGCTGGTTTTCATTCCTCAGCCACAGGGCAGCCAGATCTGACACTTCAGTGTTAACCCCTGGGTTTGGCAAAAATTATGAATTGGAGTCTGTCTCCTGAAAACTCCCCTGCTCTGCAGAAGATGACTCACCTTCACTATGGTACCCTGTGGGGATAAATTGTTCACTGGTATTTACCCCATGAGTACCAACATTTCAGTGGCAAAGAAAGTGATCCCTATGCAATCTGGGATCTTCTGAGATGGAAGGTGATCTATAACTGTCCATTACATTATCCCTGGGATAGTATACCCCAGGAGAGGGGGAAGAGAATTGAAAACAAACATTTACTGGAAAAAACAAGATCAGCCCTGTATTTAATGAAAACATTTTGTTTTGTTCCATTTGTAATTATTTCCATCCAATGGACAAATATTTTAGCAATGAAAATGACAGTTTCCTTCCACAGGCAAACAAAGTAAGAAGTCATGTCAGTTCCCGTACAATGCCACAGCGAAGGTGACATATTTTTTATGCTGTGTTGAAATTTTCTTTACTTGTATTCCAGTAATTCTGAAGGCATCAATTTAGGTTTAACAATCTATTGTGTTCAGTGCTGGAGGGTTTTGTTAGGGTGGTGGTGGGAAAACCAAAGATTTGTGGGGAATGAAGCTGAAGTGACACTTCATTTCCCCTGAAGCCCATGAGAACATTGATATGAACATTGAATATGCCCACAAGACCAACTGAGGCAGAGGTTCCTAGCAGATGAATGCCCAGGAGTTACTGCTCTTGCCAGCTATACTATTAGCCAGCATTTTTTAATAGAAAACTTTATAAAAAACTCAGTTTTCACCTGCTGGAAAGAGGTAAACAGGAAAAAAAATACTCATCCCTGTACAGGACTTGATCTTACACTCAAATGAGTGTCACAAAATCAATGCAATGAATTGCAGGTAGCTCTGTTTTAGTTTATTGAGACCTTATGCCAGCCAAAGGCTCTGTATTCCCCACAGAAAAGTGGAAATAACCATAGAGACTTCTGCTGTGAAACACTGGTAGAAACACATTGCCATTTCCATATGCTGGGGTATTTCTTCCCAGAGTTCTAAGATAGTTGTCAGCAATCACAGTTACCTTTCCCTGCCTAGAACAAGCCAACCATTTTCTCTTTAATACTATCTAACTTCAGTGCCCAAGTGAAAAGGGTGAAAAGGGAGGTGTAATTAATGGACTTCGCTACTTGCTTTTAAGTGATTTTTCACCCAAGAACATCATGCTGGTTTCTGCACCATCTCAGTGTAAATCCTGCTTCCTGGTACTGTCTCTGCACCTCACCCATGCAATTCAACAGGTATATTTTCATGCCCTCTAGCAACAGATACTCTGCAGAGGAGTCAGCATCTGCCAAGTGTGGTTTAATACTAATTAAATCAGGCTCCTCGCCATTTTCTCCTCCAACACAAAACGACAGTGCACCAATCACACATCTTTGTCACCAGCACATCATCTGACTGCGAGATCAAAATATCCCACTGGGATCCAGCTGCACAGCCCTTTGCTGCAGCACAAACAGAATTCAGCTGGCTGCCTCTCAGACAGGTGTGACATTTGGGGACTCACCTTACATTGACTTAAAATCCTTGTTAGTGCATGTCTTAGCAGAGAGCATGGCTGGTGTGTGTGACGGTGGGAAAGCAGCGTCTGGTCTGGGGAAAAGGAGGAGGGTTTTGAAGAGGCAGAGG
>NW_010290090.1:0-11821 GCF_000700745.2 Antrostomus carolinensis | reverse complement strand
CCTGGGAAGCAACATTGTAAAGACCAGGAGGCCAGTCTGCTGGCTGGCTGGTGGGATGGAGCAAGAACAGGGATATAATGCTGTCCTTTGCAGGAGGCCAGTGCTTTGATAGCAAGGGAGAGAAGACTATTCCTTTTTTGTGAGCAGAAAGTAGGGTGGACTCAGCACACTTGGTAGGTCAGATCTTCACCCAAATACCAGGATGAAATCACAACTTTTATCTGAGATATTTAGACCTGCTGGTACCAAACCTCACATTACTCATTGAGAGCTCCATCTCCTCCTCCCTTGGGTACTGCTGATGTTGTGAAATTTTCTCCTCACCACAATTCTTTCCACATAGTATTTTCTGTGCCAGCAGTGTAATCTGGTCTGCTCTGGGAGGCCAGGAAATCTGCAGAGCACAATCCTTCTAGTACTTTCAGCTAAGCATATGATGGCTTTCAAGAAACTGAGCGGTAAAACGGATCAATGATCCAAAAAGTCTAGGATCTATGCCAAAGAATCTCCTAAAAAAAATGACAGTTGGATGCTAATTAGAGCTGTCTAGCCTGTCTAGCTTTATCTGTCTTGTATCCCACCATCTTGCTCCACCCATGGCTTTAAAGATCACCTCTGTTTCTCCTAGAGCTTTCTCAAAGTGTTGATGAACTATCCAATCCAAATCCATGTTAAATCTCTGTAAAGGTCCAGGTGTTCAGCTATAGGGCTTTGGTTATCTTCATGCCTCAAAACTGCCAGATCATTAGCTCGTATGTGCGGGGTTAGCGAGTTACAGACTCATTTGTACATTTGCATCATGATGGATTTTCTCTAATTTTCTTTTTTTCTGAATTCTAAAGATTGTGAGCCATTACAGGCATGAATTTATAAAGCCAGAAAGATTCAATATAAATATATTGATCTACTGGCCACCAAGAGAGACTAGCATATGAAGAGAGAGGCCAGGGAGGTTCAGAGTTAAAGAATATTTCTATTTCAAGAGGACAAACATGTAATGCTACCTGCAAGCCTTGCTGATAAGAATGTGCAGACACTTGGGTTAGTGCTGGAGCCAGAAACATTACACCAGATGTGATGGGGAGTGGTGTGCACCGCTGCGGCTGCTCTGCCTTCAGCATCCAGCAGCATGGCAGCTGCACAGCACAGCTCAGAGGCTTCCCAGGAGCTGGCAGTGTCACTACTGTTGATCCTCTGAGTGATTTTTTATGTTGTAGAATTACACTGGTCCACCTTTTCAAAAAGCAAGAGCCCTCTGTTAAAAAAAAACCCCAAACCTCTGAGGTATGATGCTGCAGACCTGTACTATTTTCACAGGAACATCCACAGCAACTTATGGATTTCCACTGGCTTTCGTCTTTGCTCGGGCCAAGTCGTCTGCAAGCACAAGGACAATGACAACAAAGGCTTGCTATTTCTGAGGTTGCTGGTGACCAGGACGAGTGGCTGCTGGCAGCATGCTGTCCCTTGTGCCTGCCACAGGGGATGGCTGAAGGGACACTAGTCATAGTATCTGCTTCATCTGTAAGAGGAACAGGGACACCCCTCAGTACAGCAGTTCTCTGGTGTTCCAGCTGAGGGACCCAAACCCGCCTCCAGTATAGGGAAACTGGGAGACAGTGGAAAGGGGCACTTCTAGCCTCCCCACATCCCCTGCTTTCCCCTGCTCTTTCCTTCCTCTTCCCTTGCCAAATCCTCCCCGGCCTTATCACATTCCCTCCATTCCTCTCATCACCCTCTGAGCTTGCCTCTGGAACGCTGAGGCCATGCTGCTGCACCTCACCAGCTTCCAGATCCCCTTGCTCAGACCTGTGGCATGGGGTTCCTGGCTGCTGCAATGACAAGGCTGGGGAACCCCTGGCCTCCCACTCATCTGCTTCTCCCTCAGCTCTGAAAAATATATATACATTCTTTATCCACCTATGCTTTGCATAGCACCACATAAAACCCCCTTGATGCTATCTGTTTACCATAACTCAGTTTCCATAAACTTTCCTCCATTTATTCCTCACTGAAACACTCTTATCTTATCTTGCAAACCTGACTTGACATCAGGCAGTTTGGTGTTTATATGAAAAAAGGGTTTGGCTTTTAAAACAGTTCAGCAGCCACAAACAGAGCTAGATCTTCAGAACAGCTTAGCCTGCATTTTTGGGCACTAAAATGAGCAGCCAGCTCTTCCCAGCAGGCTCTCTGTAATGGTGTGCTTTGAAAACATGACTTTAAATATCCCTGAAACAGTTAGATGTGGAACCTTTGCTGAAAGATCCAACTAGCTCAGTGTCACCCTGGCAGCCAAGCTTACCTGAAATCTGCTCTGCAGCCCTTTGCAGCCCTTCCCTTGTTCCCTGCTGTGTTCTCAGCCTGCATGAACACAGGTTATTGGGGAAAGGGTAAGTCTGGCCCCCACCTACTGCTGATTTTGACAGGCTAGAACTTGATTGATTGAGTTTGCAAACTTGGGACAATAATTTATTGTGGTTTTGCTTGTTCCTTCACATTAAAACTAACTTAGGAGCAAGCAAATTGTGCTGTTGGACTGCAAATCACCCAGATTCAAAGCTGGGTCATCTGGAGGTCAGTATTCACTCTCATTCTTTTTTTCTTCCCCCCCCCCTTTTTTTTTTTAAGAGCACTGCCAGGAACTCTGTGGAAGGCACCAAAGAAACCTCTTCTTACACAAGTCCACTAAAAATGCATATGCCCATTATTTTTACTTGGCATGGAAACCTGCATGTCTTAACTCATCAGTTCAATCATATTGGCTTTCAATGAAGGATCGTTGCATGGTGACTGTTTTGGTGTACAACAGTTTGCTAACATCCGTCCTCCACCCTGTGAGTCGTGGAGCACCACAGAATCATGAAGTGATGTATCAGAAGCCTCTGGTTATTTCAGGATACGGAAATATCTCTCAAGTGCTGCATATAGACTACAAATTCATCACGAGCCAACGTGGAAATTTCAGTCTGAATGGCAGCCTTAAATTAGTAAGCACAGGGAAGTCTGCAGTCAAACATCAGACTGTCTCCATTCATCCCACACTAAACAATATACAAAAAGAAGCAGTTTTCTAGATAAAAGCAAAAGTAGCACTGCTAAGATAAAAGTCACAAAGTTCCTGGTCCCAACCCCTGAAATTCCTTGGTAGTATTTAATTTTCTTTGGTGGGCTTAGATGAGACCTGAACAGAGGGGATATGAACATATCACTGTCATTTCCCATCTGGACCTAGAAAAGCCCTGCTTTGGGTTTAGTTTGTAGGGGAAAAAATGCCTCTTTATAATGAACTTGCTTTTGTTAATCTGGACAGCCATGATCACTTATTGCTCAGAGGAACACCTGGTTTAATACAGACTCACAGCCTTAATGCCCATGCAGCTTTGAAAGGAGAAAGATTTTACCTCTTTTTCTTAGGTAGGTAGATGAAAAGCACTGAACCAACATTCTGAGGAGGCAGAGCACCTCAATGCTAGTGTCATTTCTGAGCTCCTGTACCCTTTCCACTGTGTGAAGAAGGTGCCAGATGTGGGGCCAAGCAGCAGCACGCACCTGCTGCTTGCACACAGTCATGTACACAGACCGTGGCGTATGGTCCACAGTCACGTTACCAACTACAGTTCACAAACAGTGGAGCCAGAGATATCCTCCGGGATGTCCAGAGGAAATACACACCCAAGAACTGGATATCAGGTTTGTACACAAATGAAAGAGCATTGATTTGGCTTCGGCAAGAGATTTTTTAAATAGCAAGTTTACAGAAACAGATGCTATTTGTAAAGTATGTCCTAGGGTTATCTGGACAGGTCATTGGCTACTGAACACTATCTGCTCATCAAGGACAGTTGTTTTCAACATTTTTCAGCCTGGGAAGCCCCTGTGTACTTTTTCAGTGGAAGTTAGGTCTCGTGCAGCATATTTAAACCTACTCATAGTCAGCCTGCTTCCCTCAGTTCTCTCAAATACCAGAGCAGCAAGATCCACAGGAACTGGCAACCACTGCTCCAGGCTAATCTTACCACATCTTCTTTAGTAAGAGTCCATGTGGCAACTCACGGTGCTCCTGTCGCATCCAGGGACAGGGGAGCTCTATCACTCCACTCGACATGACAAATCTCATCATTCCTGAGCCCAGGCTCATGTACTGCATGTCAACAGTCCTCGATTCCCATGTTTTTGGAGGAGGTGTACAACAGTGTATACCCCCTCCAAGCAGGAAACAGTCAATTCTGTAATCAAACTGTGAAAGCGTAATTATGAGTACAATTAAGGTGAAATATAGTTCTATTGAAATTGGTGAGAGTTTTATTATTAACTAAAGTTAACTCTGTGTTTCAGGTGGATAGTTAACCTGTTCAAGCAAACAAGCCATTATTTAATCAAAATGACATTTATAATGCAATGCCACTATCATATTCAAACCTTCAGGACATGTTTAGTTTAATCAGTTCTAATTAAATTGCTACACAAGAAAAATATTTAGTTCTACTGATGTGTGCACATATATTCAGGGGAAAGCAATGCAAACTGCCAAGTATGTCAGTGATTGCTATTTGTACCACTTTAAACTCTGGTGATGTATTTAGCAAGTCACATCTAACTCTTCTCTTGCACTCCCTTGAAACAGATTGCTCTCAATGGAGATCAAGCATTTCCAAACTAAAGCAATTGCAGCTTTTACAACAATGCAGCATTTGCAACAAGGTAAATGAAGCAGAGACTATCAAACCCTCAGCCCTATTAATTGCAAAGTTTAAGCAGCGCTTTCACAGCTGCCAGGATTCTCCAGGGACAAAAAGCAAAGAAACAAACAGGCTGAGGGATGCCCTCAGATAATTTTGCTCCCCAGCTCTGGCCCAAGACATGGTGCTGGCGCGAGCCCAGCAGATCCTGCCCAGCCTGGCTGCCTCCTGGCAGCAGATCAAGCAAGGGTGGAGGGTACCACTCGTTCTGCACTGGGCACAATAGTGACGGGGACAGAGAAACAAGCCAAGCCCAGGCCTGGCTGGAACTTCGAGGGGCTGACAACACCTCGGAAGGTGGAAAGGGGGACCCAGGTCAACAACACCATTCTTGAGTTCCTCCTCACCACCTTTTCCCCCAATTTCAAGGTGGGAAACTCCCCAACCCTTCCCTTGCACCCTCTGATCTTTTCTGTCATGGTCCCCTGGATTCTCATCTAGTTTTACCATTCTCCTCTTCACAAAGCAGAGCATGAAACTATGCAGCACTTCCCACATGCTCAGCCAAGGCTTTGCGGAGGGGAAGAGCTGCTGCTGCCATGCACCCAGCCCTGCTGTGCTCTGCTGCCCTGCTGTGACCCTCGCCTCCCCCTGCCCCTTTGCTGTATTTTCAGGCCAGCGCCTGCACATGCAGATGTGAGGTTGGACATGGTGCCGCTCACTCCTGTGCAATGGCTCTATTGGGTTTGCCTGGCAAAGTCCTTTGCGAAACGACCTATGGGAGCAAGAACAAAGCTTGGCCCAGCTCCAGGGGGTGCCATGAGCCGAATGGATGGCAGAGCCCGGGCTCACTGCTGGGCATGGGCCCACAGCGCCCAGGGAGGCCAGGAGCCAGGTGGCAGCAGGCACAACTCCTCAAGGCAGACACCCTCACATGTCTTCTTCTCCTGGGGCTGTGATCACCCCATCCACCTGTTCTGACATTACCTGTGAGGCAGTGAGACAAAGGACAAGGCAGCTCCTGTGACAGCAGGGCTCTGGTGAGGGGTGCTGCCCACTGCTCGGCACAAGGCAGGGGGACGCCCATATGTGAACTGGGATGGGAGGTTGCCACAGTGCTCCTCACAGTAACCCCGTAGCACCTGTCAGAACTGTTCCACAGAGAGACTGAGCTGAGGAGGAGATGCTGCCCTACATCATGAAGATGAATTAAAGAATCATAGAAATAAAGGCAGTGCAGCAAAAGCAGGCTCTGTCCCCCAGCCCTGGAAGAGGGCAATGGTCCCTGGCAGAACCCAGGAGCAGAGTGTCCCTGGCTGTGACTTGCCTTTTGTAGGGGCCACTAAAGCAGCCCCCTACCATCCCAAGGACACCAAAGTCCCAGCAGAAAAACAAGGCGTGTCTCACCCCGACCTGGCTCAGCTTCCTTCCTTCCTTCCTTCCTTCCTTCGGGGCTGCCGCCACTCCTCAAGCACCTCTGCTGCTTTTCCTGCCCCACACCAGCTCCTCGGCATTGCTCCCCTCTGCTCCTCCACTAGCACCTGGCTGCCTCCTCCGGTGCGTGGCCCCAAGGTGCCCACCACCACTCTGCTGCCCATCCCAGCACGAGCCAGGCACCGTTCTCTCCTGGCTGAGCCCTGGCACCCACTGACTCAGACACCCAACCTGAAATCACTGGTGGAGAGGGGCACAGGGGTGCCGAGAGGGAGGCAGAGTTGATGGGGTGCCCTCCATGCCCGCGTGCCACTGGCCAGCCTCCAGCACCACAGGAGAAAAGCGGAGGGTTTGGGTTGTGCCATAACCCAGAAAGCAGTCAGCACAGTGCAGCTCAGCATGCCTTTGGAAGGTGTTGATGAGGTATACCAGCTTGTCCCTTGGCTGGAAAAGGTGTGGACCCTCAGGGCAGGTAATCCACGTAAAAGCCAGGGGCACTGTGCTGGCTGCGGAGAGTTAGAGAGCAGCTACCTGAGTTTTAGCACATGTTGCAACAGCTTTTGAAGTCAAAAGTCCCTTCAGCCCAACTCAGTGAGCTCGAAGCTGTGTCTATCCTGCACACAAGGAAGTTATGTGCCTGGCAAGCCACTGGCCCCAGCTCTCCAGGGCACAGTGCTGGACTTCCCACCTGGCTCACCAGGGTCCTTTCACAGCAGGGAGGAGTGGGGACCACATACCAGCTCCAGGATCCAAAACATGTCTGGCATTTGAGCCTTCTCTGCTCTGGAAAGGCTGGTGGACACACCAACAAGCAGAATCAGAGCAGTAGGTGCTGAGCTGGGTGGCAGCTTTCTCCCCTACTCTGCAGTCTGGGAATCACTTGGGGCAGTGGCACCCATGCAAGAGGCGGGGAAGATGCAGAGGAGCTTTGTGTGTACAGACAGGCTTTGCTAATTTTGACTATTTACTGCATTTATCAGATTCCCCAAGGAAAGAGCAAAACTGCAATGTATCTAGACTAACACAAGTGTCTGGAGCAAGACACAAGATTTGCAGGGATTAACACATTACTGCTAACAGACTCAAGAGCTGCTCACTACCCCAGAAAGCTATTTTTTGCACCATATGAGCATTGTAGTAAATCAACTTCCTCTGTTGTGACCCCAAACCTTCACCTGGACAAGCTGTACACGTGCAGGCCACTGCCAAGTTAGCAGGATAACTGTTTCACAGGAAACTGGAGTCTTCTGGAAACTTCCATTTACAGGAATGCAAATATCATGCATTTCCTCTTTGAAACCTCCTCCCTTCATTTTTTTTTTTGCCCTTGACATGGTCCTTGTGCAAGGGGCTGCTGGCTGAGGCTGTGCGAGCTCCTCCAAACCACGCACACAGGTGCACTGCCCTGCGTGGGGCTCTGCAAGGCAGGAGCTCACAGGCATCAGGGCACCCCGGGGCAACACAGCACACCCTCATGTAGGAGATGCTGCCAGTCCTTGCTTAAATGAGATCAGTGCAGTGCTGCTGGCCTGGCTGATCAGGCAAAGGTAGCTAAAACTGATGACAAAGAGCAATCCCTTACAGTCACCCATCAGGGACAGGTCTAATCCAACCCTGGTGGCTGCTGTACAGATCATCCCCTCCCTGTCCTTCCTCTGCTCATGGGGAGCCTCACTGTAGCACAATGTTATATCTCCCCTTTTTCCCAGGCTGTCACACAGATCCCATGTTCCTCTGCCAGCTGCATCCCAAAACCTTGCATGTATCAGAATGAAAGAAAATGTGTTCGACTCGAGGTGGTGGTTGCATTGCACAGGGTCCTTTTGTGCCACACTGCAGGTGTGCAAACCAAACCAGGAGGTAGTCGAGCAACCTGTCCAGATCCGGCCTTTAACTAAGGGGGTCAGGAAATGGGATGGAAAATGAGGTCTAATATGTACATGACAGGTTGACAGTTATTTAATTGTGTGCTTCAGTGTGAAAACCACAGTGACAATGCTATTGGAATGTTTTTTTCTTCACCACAAATACTTCATGCCAGGTGGAGGGGCCTTTTACATGCATGAGAAATCCTGTGATTTGGGGGCTGCACACCTTAAAGAAGATGGGTCCTGAAACTACTGACAAAAATCCTGTTCTGCCAGACAAGCTGTGGCAGAGGGAGATGAAGTTATTTGCACAGGGGACTTGCCTAAAGCCAAACAGCAGAGGAACACCTGTCCCAGCCAGGAGAGCTCACCTATGCAGCACTGCACACACTCAGGGCTCTGTCCTGCTACTGCAAAAACTGGCTCATACTGAGTCTTTTGAAGCAAAGATCACTTTCAACTTTCAAAGATCACTTCAAGGCATTCATCCTCCTTTGTAACTGCAGAGCATCTCAGTGGACACTGTAGGAGTCACTTTTATGGGAGGTGTGGGAGTGATTTGAACCCCTGTAGTGCACAGCAGTAACTGGGGCATGGAGGAACAGCACAATGGCCCATACAGTTTTAGAGTCACCACTAAATATATCTCTCTTACTGTCCAGATGCCTAACCTGGGAATTGCACTATAAACAGACCTTGCCTTATACCCTCACCTACCCTCCTTGGTGCAAAGGCTGAGAAGCTCCCTGCAAGCTCATGCCTGGCTTCTCCGCAGTAGGGAAGTGCTCTGTGCTCTGGAGTCACTTCCCACCAGCCCTAAGTCTCACAAAGGTGACAAGAAAGATAGGATGCAGCTGTATGCCCTGGGGATCCAGAGACACAAGAGCTTTCCACACTTGGAGACTTCTTTGAGTGGAGTTTTCTCATGGCTGAGGAAATTGATGCATCCATCAGAAATGAAGCTGATGCTGACTAAGAGGTTTTTCCTCTTCCCGTTACATCCTCTGCAGCTCAAGAGGGAATTTCCTGCCCAGTTGCAATTCGGAGAACCCGTCTCACACTCTCAGCACACGGGTGAATGGGAAGGAGCCCCGTCACAAGGTCTGGCAGCCGCAGGGAAAGGGCAAATGTAGCATGTGCCATGAACCACAGCATCCTCACGAGACACCTGGTAAGGTGGCCCCAGTCCCTGGACTAGGCTGTCCCCACAGCTGAGGTAGGTCCATTTTCCCTCCTGGCTGGTTCCTCCCCATCCCTGTGCTCTGCCCCCAGCACAGCAACACACAGCTCGACCCTGGTACCCCACACTGCCCTCTCTAACAGGCTGGACTTTAATGAAAAGGAGACCTAAATGGTGACATCTGGCAATACTCTTGCTGCCAGACAAGGGGTGGAGCTGCAGAATAGGAGCATCCTTCCCGCTGGACTACAGTAGCAACTGGGCTCAATGTATTTCTGTATAGAGGGGATATGACCTTTCCCATGCCCAGGGTATTCACCAGTTTTAGATAAAGGCACATTAATAATCAGTTTCCCTCTTCTTCACTTTCTTCAAGTTTGGACACCAAAACCAGGCAACACTTTTGTTTTTTGCCTGTGGGCTGTTTTTGATGTTGTCCAGCCTTTGGAAGATTTCACTGCTGTTAATAATACAACCATAAAATGGTAAAATCTCCCTTGAGGTAGATGCTTTTACACTGGAATAAAAGTCCTAAGCATGCTATAGCTTTTTCTTGATCCAATGCTAAGCTATTCAGGTGTAAAACATTTTGATGCTAATGCAGCAAATAAACCTGAGTTGAAAAAATACATGAAACAACAGTCATGATACTGAAACTTTTCAAATGTAGACAAAATAACCATGTACAACAACTAACAACAGCTTTGTGGGGCCCTCTAGACTCTGAACACTATCACATATTGTGTCAACACAGGGCACTTCCAATATTAATTATCAGTTATATACACACAAACACACACTCTTGTAAGAGTACCTAGTGCATTAAAATCTTGCGCTCATTGCCAGCCATTTTGCTTCCACATTATGCTCTAGCCCAGGGCTGGAGCACTTGGCTTGTGCGCATTCCAGGGGATGTTTTATTCTTGTTCAAAAAGCTTACTGTCACTGGCTTCTTTTATTCATTATATTTTGCTAACACTGTCATTTCTGTTGGCTCCAAACATCTGTTGAGCACACAGGGGTAAACTGAGCTTACAAATGGCCAGTTTGAGACTCTCTTTAGGAATCTAGTTTTCTGACAGCAGCAAATATTTTGCATGCTGCAAAGCAGAGACATTTCAGAGCACTTTTGAGTTGCAGCTATATACAGACATCAGCATGATAGCTTTTTTTCCCTTCTCCAAACTAGTTATTTAAAAAATAAGCCTCTGGGTAGTAAAGGTGTGTGTTCAGCAGTGTACAAAACAATGTTGCTCTACGGCAAGAAGAAAGGAGTGTGCATTGGTACATGGACAGCAGAGCTAGAGGTGAGAAGGTAATACTTTGTCCCTAAAATTCCTCTGTCTGCTAACAGTGCTACAAAATTCATGCTAAGCCACCTGTAGATTACCCTTCCACTGCTCTAATAATTTACATCTGCTCACTGAAGCTGGGAGCTGAGATGGTGAGCCTGGGCTGGTAGCATGGGTAGAGCGTGGCAGCACATCACGTGCCAAGCGCACAGCAGTAACCGTAGCAGTGCACGTCTCCCTGGCCTGGGACTGTCTCAGTGAAAGAAATAGGGATCTCCTTTCCCGATGGAATTTATGGCCCTTCCTTCTCACCAGCCCTGGACACAACCCTCTTTGGCTTTCCCAGAAAAACACGAGCAGGCGCTGGGTGCGCAATGAGTGCCTGGAGTGCCACAAGGAAATGGGGTGCAGCCCACAAACACGCTCTCCCACTACAGTGGGAGGCAAGGGGGGAGTATTATAACGAATCTCCCAGCCTGAGAGGGAAGGATGCCTTCTGTTGGATGACATGAGTTTGGGAGCAATAAAATAATAACTAAATAGAGGAGAAATGTGCTGGGGAAAAGGAGATAATTAAATGCTTTGTCTTTAAATTGTGGTTGGTGCCAATCAGCAACCTCCAGTGACTGCTACAGCAAAAAGTCAATTATCTTCAGCCCGTGGTGTTTGTTGCAGAGGCACAAGAGGACAGGCACGTGGAGGAGCAGAGCGAGGGGGCAGCTGGACTGGATCTCCCCTGACAGCTCCACTCCTGTCTTTCTCATGGCATTTGCAGCAGGGCTGTAGCACCCACTGGCTCTCTGTGGTCTCCTCGGGGCTGCTGATCCTGTGGACAGCTGAAGTCCACAGAATTAGGCCGGTTTAACCGGTGGAGCAGCACATTTTCTCCCGAGAGTGCTGGAGTCAGCAGAAGTCTAGATGGGAGAGTCACGCAGGGACTGGTGCTATCTTAGCAAGCAGAGACCCCGCATGGGTTATGGGGCTGTTGGTTGTAGGGAGCTCGTACTGCTTAAACCCAGCCTAGGAGTAATTTCCCACATGTTTCCCAAGGCAGCACTGTGGTGAGCACAGCCATGCCCAGGGCATGCCAGAGCTCTCAGTGCCTGGCCTGCATGTTTAAAGTTCACTCCAGTGGGGTGGCACCCCAAACCTGCCCACCGGTGCTTGCATTCGGGACAGTCCTGCCGCTTCCCCCTCACCCCTCTTACCCACAGCCTGCAGCCCCAGCTACAACCAAGGCAGAGTTTTGCATGACGAACACGTAAGATGCGATTTAAATAGAGAAAGAAAAAAATGAAAAGAAAAAAACAAACCACCAAACCTACTCTACTCTTTCTCCTCCCCACCCAAAACATTCCAGCCTTT
>NW_010290089.1:0-1069 GCF_000700745.2 Antrostomus carolinensis | reverse complement strand
ATGGGGTTGTTGTGACCCAGGTGCAGGAGAGACCACAGTGTGAGGCGTTTTCCAATCTAGGCAATTCTGTGATTCCGTGAGGGAGCTGCCTGGGATGCTGCTGGACAGCAGCAATGCTGTAGAAGACACTTGATAGTGAAGATGCTTGTGGCTGGGATATCAGCTCAGTTTTACCACTGAGATAGGACATTGATTTAAGCAGAATACACCTCGTCCGTGCCTCAGTTTCTCCCATGGAAAACAAATACAGCCTGACTTGTCTTCTCACTGCCATGGCCAGCTTGGCAACTCTTCCAGCTTTGTGTAATGAAATGCAAGCGTTGGAGTAACACCTGAACTGCGAGGTGTGGTGAGATCCTGGTGCAAGGGAGTGGTGAAAAGCCTCGTGTTGGTGTTTCCCCACCTGAACTGCGAGGTGTGGTGAGATCCTGGTGCAAGGGAGTGGTGAAAAGCCTCGTGTTGGTGTTTCCCCACCTGAACTGCGAGGTGTGGTGAGATCCTGGTGCAAGGGAGTGGTGAAAAGCCTCGTGTTGGTGTTTCCAAGCCGTGTTCACGCGAGCTGAGGTGCCTTAGGTACGATATGCGGTGAAGTTCAGCCTTAGTGGGACTTTTTGCCTCCAGGCAGTTTCTTTTCCTTAGAAAGAAGGTCAGAAAGAGTTTGTGGTGTGTGTGCAGGTTCCTTAGGAGCCAGGGGGAGTTTCTCTTCCTCTCTCTTACCATCTCCTGCAGTGTCTGTGATATGCACGGGCCTATCCAATGGCAGAGAATGGGGACAAGCCCCAGCCCTGCAGTAGCTCAATCCTGTCCCACCTCGGTGTGGATTGGTTTTCCTGGGAATTTTCTAGGTCATGTGCACCATTAAAATGATTTCCAGGCCTGTGTTTGGACAATCTGCTGTGCCTATTTTCATTTATATCTATATGACTGATCCAAGGCCATATGTTAAGAATATGACTGCTTTTTTCTTTTTTCTTCTTCCTTTTTTCTTCTTCCTTTTTTCTTTTTTCTTTTTCGTTTTCCCCCCTCTTCCTTCTTTTCCCCCCCTCTTCCTTCTTTTCCCCCCTCTTCC
>NW_010290088.1:0-19588 GCF_000700745.2 Antrostomus carolinensis | reverse complement strand
TTCCTTCTCCATGCAGTTGAACTGGGTGTCTGAGGTTCTCTGTCCTCCTCCTCCTCCTCCTGGCAATGAAGCTCTGTCTTTGTTTAGGCCAATGGTCGTCTTTTGTTCATGTCAATGGCCTCTCCTCCAGGTTCTCTCCACCTTCTTCTTTCCAGGACAGTCCTTCCCCTCACAAATATGGATTCTCAGAGGCGTTTCTCTATTACTAAGTGGCTCAACCTGGGCTGGGGGTTCTCTGCCTTGGAGCCAGGGGAACTTTCACTCCCACAACGTGGCCCTTCCCCCACTACCAAAAACGCTTTTCCCCTCCCCCCCCGCCCCCCCACACACAAACTCAACACATTAGGGTGGTGTGGAAAAGTAGGACTACGCTGTAGTTATTGAAGCAAATCTGTGCCTTGAGACTTTGTGGCATCTTTACCTGTAATATAATGTGTCTTTTTGCATGTAACTAGCTCACTGGTACCTGTATTAATAGAAAAAGAAAGTCCCTGGGAGAAGTGACTTACTTGCAACATAAAATTTATTTTTAGGTTGGCCTTGGACAGTTACACTTGCACGGAGGAAGAGGAGTAGAGCAAAATCACCAGGTACCCTTTATGTGTATCTCTGATGCATATTACAAATGGCGGAGGGGGAGAAAGTATAGCTGAGACCACCGTGTAGCAAAAGTGCTTAAGTACCACTGTAAGATATTTAATAAATTCAATAGTCTTGTTCAATAAAACTTAATTTATTCAATAACACTTAATCTTATGTGACTAGTATGTGGAGCTGATTTTCTTACACAATTAGTTTAAGACTAATCATTTTGTGAATGAGGAAATCGAAAACAAAGACCAGGTTTTCACCAAGTAGTACTTGAAACTAGCTGAGCTTTTGTGCATATGGTGGAATCTTCATGACGCAACACACTGTGCATGCATTAGCGATGGTAGTCTAGTGTATGTGGCATGCAAGGTTATTTTGCTACTGCAGACAAAACAGTGCAACTTTTGATACTGAGGATATTAAGTGTGCATAGAAAATAAAACTTCTGCTGTTGTAAGCCAACCTAGCTACTGCTTATAGAAGTTGAAGTAGCTAACCTCTTCTTAAAGTATGTATTGAAAAAATGGAGACTAAGGATGTGCAGTCCTGAGGATTATTTCGGATTCAGCTACCAACCAGAAATTATTTAATGGTTGTGTGATTTAAAATACCTTAAAATGACTGATCTATAAGTGTTCAGAGATGTTACCAAGTGGTCAGAATGAGTATAACCAAGCTCTGTGTAAAACTGGAATTGGAACTGGCAAATCTCTCCTTGTCTAAACAGAGTTTGAAAGTGCAATAAGGAAGTGAGATTTACCTGTGTAGCTTGTGCATAGTAGCAGTTGTAGCTTTTGGGGATTTTTTCCTCTGCTTTTTGGAATACATTGTTCAGAGGGATTACTCAATATTCTGATTACAAATGGGGAACCCCATTATGTATTTTAAATTAGGTGGGATTGGTAACTTATACCCAGAAGAACCTGGTAACTTGGCAAACAATCTACTGGCCTCTGGTCCATTTGCAAGAAAAAGTACTCAAATCATAGTCATGGTAGCTAAAATACATGTTCTCTTCCCTACAGCGAGCATTTGAGTACTTCAATCAAGCAGCTAATGCTGGCAATTCACATGCTATGGCCTTTCTAGGAAAGGTAAGGTATGAACCCTCTCAAAAGTAAGCAAACTGACTACCTTTCAATGAAAAATAACAAATATTTCCCGGTTTCTGATATTAGGTAGCCTAAAACTTGAATGCTGGAATCCAAGTACTGAAGTTTTGCTACTGTTTTGAATTGTCCTGCAAGACTTGAGTGTTGTAGCCTATTACGTCTAGGCTAAATTTTCTACTTGCTCCTTCACTTTAGGAACTTTAATTTTTCTAAACGAAGCTTGCACTAGATTTTTTCTTTTTTCTTTTTTTTAATTAAATAGCTAAATACCTAAATGTCCTTTTTCTGTGGTGGAGTTCAAAATTCAGAGTAGTCTACTGTGCTCTTCCATACTGTGTGTAGGGAAAAACTAGGTGTCTCAAAACTTTGCCTGTTGGGAAATAATAAGTTCAGGAAGGGAAGGGGAAAGCCATCTGTATTCTTATTCTGTGTAGAGAACTGAAGCATCTGAATCGGAGTTGCCAATAGGTCTGCATTTACTCTGAACCAAATCCTAAGTCTGACTGCAAGGTGGGCCACTGTATCAATTTTCTTAGTTTTAAATCATTTTTTTTAATCCAAAACATGGATTGACAAGCTGCTACTGGCGAGGTTAATGTGTTACTGCTTAGAGAGGTATTTAGGTCACTTGCCTGAGATCTGGGTTGTTCCCTGTGAGGAGCTAAAACCTTATTACTCTATTTGAGGGAATAATAGGCTAGACTGCAATAAGCAGCAGCTCCAGCTCATCTTTTTCGGGCTGTCACTGCAGTAGAGGGTGCAAAATTCATGTTCTAAGAGTATGAAAAAATAGCATAATGCACTGGTAAAGGCACCTGACAGGAGAAATTGCAAGTTCCTGCTTTCTCTACTGATTGAATGTTTTGTATTTATCATCTTGAAATGAACAAGGTTTAGTAACCAATTTTTGCTTTGTTTTCAAGAAGGTTTTTAAGTGCCAATAATTGGACTTCCATAAGTCTCTCAAGATTTTTGCCTGGTTATGTGTTCTTCACTGCACACTGTTAGAACTCAAACATGAAGGGTATTTTCATGAAAACTTTTTCATGTTATGGGTAGTTCATTCTCCATTAGGAACTTAAACCCTCTGAATCTGAATTTTACAGCATAGAGATGTGTTTTCTGCTTCTGGGCAAGTTCGTTAACGATTGTTCAGTAATACAACGGTCAGAATAGCCTAATAGTACAACAGCCTCCCTCTCAAATGCAAAGTGAAGATGCTTCATGATCTCCATGCTAAACTAACTTCGTCAGCTGTTCTTCAATAATGCCTTTCTCCTCCAGATGTACTCAGAAGGAAGTGATGTTGTACCTCAGAGCAATGAAACAGCTCTTCAGTATTTCAAGAAAGCTGCTGATATGGTATGATTATCTGTAAGGTGAAATACAGCATATGCACTAAAAAGTTGATTAGCTTGGAAATGCTGCAAATGCTTATTTTTGTGCATTTCCATGTGCTTACACCTACTCCCAGCTTCTGTCCCAGATTAGCCCATAGTTAAACCCTGACATCTTGTCTAAGATGTCATAAACTGCCTCCAGCTCTGGTCATGGTGCTTCATGAAACTGTGTTGAGCACAAGGAATCTAACTCTCATGAATGCACTGATACTATGTTATTTTGGTTCTGTTTTGTGGTCAGTGAATAGATGATGTTTATGGGTTTATACCTCTCATCTCATGGGAACGTTTGGGTTTTAGCTGTTAATCCCTCATGTCTGTCTTTGACCTATCCTGTATGGTAGCATTTGTACAGTTAAAGCATGAGTAGTCCTCCAGAAAAGATGGTTAGCATGTGAAACACAGTAGATGAAGTTTTGAAGGGACTGTTGTAAGATAACTGTCTTCATGGCTCTTACATTCCACTATTGGGAAGTTGGACTAGGTGACTTACAATGGTCCCTTCCAACCCAAACCATTCTATGATTCTATAATTAGGTTGCTGTTCTACACCTCTCAATTTGCTAATTTCCTACATTCACTGAAGGTTTCTGATGTGCTCCATCGCATGTCCTGACACTGAAGAAATACCATAGTGCATACTTTTGCAGGGGCAGGGGTCAGTAATGCGGCCCACAGCACAGCCACCACTCTGCCCTTAAATTAAAACAGATTCTCAGAGTTCCTGTAGTTGTTTTAGGAGCTTCTGTAGCATCCAGAACATCTCAGACTTGGAAAAACTAAAAATTAATAAGATCTTAATGCCCAACCTTTCTATGGGTGTGGGTTCTACATCTTGTACAGCATTTTAAAAGTGCACAGTGGACTTCCATAACTACTGTTGAAAGCTTTTATTTTTCCTGATAATCACCTGTGTAGTTAGTTACTGAATAAAAGTTACCAAAGATGCTATTTTCTCCCTAAATAACTATTACTTAATAGGAGTGAAGTTACAAAGCAAATCTATCTTAAGCACTATTTGTTTTAATGGTGTTAAAGACATACTAAATTTGAAAGATGTAGCTGTAGGTTTTGCCTTTCTTTGCAGAAGTGTTCTCCTGTGTTTTCAGGGTAATCCAGTTGGACAGAGTGGATTAGGAATGGCTTACCTCTACGGAAGAGGTGTTCCAGTGGTAAGCTTTTGACAGTCATCTTTCTAATCATAGGTGATTGTGTAATTTCTTGTTGTCAACAAACTTTTTCTCTAGAGGCAAGTACTGTAGAAGACTTAATTGTGAAGATTCCTGTCACACTGAAAATTCCATGAGGAAATCTTAATACAAAAAAAAAAATCACTGTGGAGTTAGCAGCTATGAAACATGCTGAGTTCCTTGTAATAAGTTTGAAAATGTTGCTGAAGCTATTAGATATACATAACAGTGTGAATTTTTAGTAGGAGTTTTGAACTCAGCTCTATTTTTTCTTTTTTTTGTGAAATAAAACAAATCCTAATTGTCCCCATTTTGAAGGAGCACTTTCAAATTGCTGATTAGTTCATTTGTCTTGTTGCTTTTCCCACAAGAAGGTTTCTTGTCAAATGTTTCATATTTAGCTATGCAAGCAGATATTAAAAAGTTGAATTAGCTCAAAGTTGAGGAAACAAGTTAAATTGTTCTAGAAACAGAAGAG
Organism: Antrostomus carolinensis; assembly: GCF_000700745.2. NCBI lineage: Eukaryota > Metazoa > Chordata > Aves > Caprimulgiformes > Caprimulgidae > Antrostomus > Antrostomus carolinensis. The sequence continues at coordinate 14,817 of NW_010290088.1, read as the reverse complement.
GGTATCTAATCTGTTAAGCATAACTGTTCATAGCCATGCTATGTATGGATGCCAGCTTTGAGATAGTTACAGACTTAAGACATGCTAATACCATTGTAGGCTATTTCATTGTTTGTTTCCAAATTTTGACAAAGGTGAATATTTTCATACAAAAACATCTCCCTCTGATTTTTCTGTAATATAGATCTGTCCATGTGCTTACACATGTGTGCATGCATATCTTCTTTATTTATTGAAATTATGTATTGCAAGGTTCTAATGACTGGACTAAATCTTCCTGCAGAACTATGAACTAGCACTGAAGTATTTCCAGAAGGCTGCAGAACAGGGATGGGTTGATGGACAACTTCAACTAGGTTCCATGTATTACAGTAAGTGGCATCAAAATGATGATTTACTGGGTCTAAGCATCTGCCCTTTCAGTAACTGTTCACTAGGTGGCATTGTAAGTGCAGATAAGCTGCATGTAGAGTGGTCTTACCGCATTGAATTTATATTTTATTCTGTTTTTTCCTAACACTTTCACAATGTTTTTCTTTAATAATTTTAAAGAGTAAGTAAATACTGTATTTCGTACAACTCTACTTTTAAAAAGGAATGAGTAGCAATGACTTAATCTTTCTTTTAGATGGCATTGGAGTCAAGAGAGACTATAAACAAGCTTTGAAATATTTTAACTTAGCCTCCCAGGGTGGCCACATCCTGGCTTTTTATAATCTGGCTCAAATGCATGCTACTGGCACTGGAGTGATGCGATCCTGTCATACTGCTGTTGAGGTAAGGCCATCCATTTATAAAGGTCAAATAATACTGACTTGCAAAGGTTGGGTATAACCATGTCAGCTTATATAGGAAATTTGTCTTAGCTAAAATCCACTGGTGACAGCAGAGGCAAGGCTATCAAAAGAAAAAGTGATATCTTATCAAACTCAAGTACTGAATTCATCATTTAGATATGTGTTGAAGTGTAACAAAAAAAAAAAGCTGATATTAAGAATCATTGTGACTAAGCATCTGAATCTTGGTATGTATTTGCTTAGTAACCTGTATCTTAAAGTAAACCTGTCTTAAGTAGTGAGTTCGGCTATCGTTTTTCCTGTTAATTGTAAATTTTTGAACAGCATTTGAATGTTAAAGGTTCAACTCTTACCTTTTCCGATTTTTTTTTTTTCTTCTCCCCCTTCCCTCCCCACCCCTGCAGTTGTTTAAGAACGTATGCGAACGGGGGCGTTGGTCTGAAAGACTGATGACTGCCTACAACAGCTATAAAGATGGTGATTCAAATTCTGCAGTGGTTCAATATCTTCTTCTGGCAGAACAAGGCTATGAAGTTGCACAAAGCAATGCTGCTTTCATACTTGATCAGAGTAAGGATGTAAAAGTACTGAAAGTTATTTTTGGAGTTGGCCCGCAGTAGCCCATTTGGTAGAATGCTTGAAGATATAATTACATACCTCTTGTTCAGTTAGAACTTCAGTCAGACTCTTGTCCTCTTTTCTGCTCTTCACAACGGAAACCAATTTTAATTTTCACCTTTAAGGACAGCTTTCTGACCTCAAAGTTATTATACACTTAAATTCTGACTTCTGGAATTTAAAAAATGGGATAGAGAGAGAATGCTTTAGAAAATTGCACAGTGCTGAAATTTTTTTTCCCTGGATTTCCTAAACACAGCCTTAACATTTTATTTTTACATCTAGAAAGTAGGAATTGCATTGGTTTTACCTTTGGCCTTTACTGTGCATACAAGCTTCAGTTCCCTTTGTTCTTTGTCTTGTAATGTCTTTTCGCAACACTTTTTTGGTTTTGTTTTTTTGGTTTTTTTTTTTTTTTTTGTAACTTTACTCGTGCTACTCTTGAAGCGGGGATGAAGGCCTGGGCAGTTGGCTCTGTTAGATTTGAAAAAGCTTGTCCCAGGTCTCTTACTGCAACTAGGTGGATAGAGTTTGGATTTCTTAGTTTGAAGTTGTAGGGCAACAATGTAAGTACAAGTCACAAGTTTTTCTGGAAACTACAAAACCCAGTATTTTAAACTGTCTGGATCTTGAATCCTTTAGGGGTTTGCATCTTAATATAGAAATCGGCTATTGATGGCTGATAGGCTAATCTAACATCTTAATTTCCAGTTAATATTTTTCAAAGGTGCCTTAGTGACTCATCTTTAGATGAGCTACAGCAATGATAGTCTTGGCTGGGAGTGCATTCTTGCAAAGAAATAGCATCATTCCCCGGGTTAAAGTTCTGATTGTCATTACTCATATATCTGCATTTCAACTGGCGATTAATTTAAAATTATTTAATATACATTATACAGAAAATCTGCATGTCAGCTGTGAGATAGTACAGCTGAAACCTACTTACATGAGAAGTGAAAAAAGTTATAAATACTTTGAACTGTCTGAACTTTGATACTTCAGCAGCCCTCAATTTATGACGTGGAAAAGTAAAATAACTTCTGAAGTAGCTGTAGCACTCCTGTGTAAAATATTCAGTCTCTGGCTGGTTAAGGAGTTTAAGCCTTTGTTTTACTTGGTCAAACTAAACTAGCTTATACTTTACCGTTGTATTTCAGTGCACCTTTGTCAGAACCCTAGTTGTGTGCTTTTAAGACTTTCATCTCCTGGTATTCCTCAATTATGCTTCAGAATCCCCTAGAGCAGGGATGGGAGAGACACTTGGGAAGCAGTATTTCAGGGTGAAATGACAGTTTGTTCCTAGGTCTTACATGGGCGGGTGTATGGAAAGACCATATAAATGAAAGGACTTCTTATGAGTTTCAGATGAGTTGAATCTCGTTTGTGCTACATCACAGATTACTTCAAGTTTTTAATTAATTTCACCAGACTGAATATAAGCATGGGGGGTTTTTGTGGTCTTGTGTGCATATACCATGCTCCTATTTAACTGAATTACTTTCTTCTCTAGAAGAAGCTAGCATAGTAGGAGAAAATGAAACCTATCCTCGAGCTTTGCTTCACTGGAATAGAGCAGCTTCTCAAGGTATATCCGTACCTCACAATTCCAATTAGTTTATTTTTAGTAGAGCCATTAATGTTTGATTTCATGGGGTTTTTTTATGAAACAGGGAAGGAGGGAAAGCTTATCTCCTTTTGCTCATATTCCACACAGAACAGTTGCTGTTCTTTGTTCCACCATTAGCTATAAAGTCACTGAATCACAGAATCAGTGGTTGGAAAAGACCTTTAAGATCAGAGTCCAACCGTAAACCTAACACTGCCAATTCCACCTCTAAACCATGTCCCTAAGCACCTCATCTATGTGTCTCTTAAATACCACCAGGGAAGGTGGCTCCACCGCCTCCCTGGGCAGCCTCTTCCACTGCTTGACAACCCTTTCAGTGAAGAATTTTTTCCTAATATCCAATCTAAACCTCCCCTGGCGCAACTTGAGGCCGTTTCCTCTCATTGCTTGTTACCTGGGAGAAGAGACCAACCCCCACCTCTCTCCAACCTCCTTTCAGGTAGTTGTAGAGAGCAAGAAGGTCTCCCCTCAGCCTTTTTATTGCAGTCAATTGCAATGTGCTTGCTATTCTAAGCCATTCTGAGATCCTGAAGATTAAAAGAACTGAAACACAAATATATGGTGTGTTTCTTCTGCTGTTCTATATGGAATTATAGAGCAGTGTTAAACAACATAATGTTTACACTGACATTTATAAAAATTAATCCGCTTGGAAAAATAAAGTACTCTCTAGGATTTTGGTACTTGTCTTTATTTGTAAGAGATACAGTTTCCTATTCAAAGCAATTAAAGCTCAGTGATGAAGAATGCAGTCTTTACGTCCAGCCAACCCAAGTTTAAATTCTGGTGCTTGTGATTCTATCCTAAAATTAGCAAACCTAAACTTAACCATTAAATACCTCATTGTGAAGTCTCTAACTTGTATACCGGTGCATCTACATTAATGCCTGCTGATAGCTTTTTACTTAAAAGCAAATGTATCATCTGAAAATCTTCAGACCTACTTGACTTGTAGCAGAAAGTTAGAAATTGAGAGGATGAATTTGTTAAATATTCAATTACCAAATGATGATGGGAGACTTTTTCAGACTTTCAGTAGTGTGTCTGTTTTAAAAACAAAGCTGAAGCCCTTAATGACGATGCAACAAATGGAAAGGTTTTCTGTAATAAGTGACTGTGAACAACATGATACAGGTTTTCACTGATGCCACTAAATAGCAATAAAAATGTTGGTAGGATTGCTGAGAAAAGGACTTGCCTGAAAATAGAAATCAGTTGTGTTTTTGTTAGCTAAACTCAATTACAAAAAAAAAAAAGCTGTTCATGTGAGAGGGAAAAAGGGAAACAGTTTGTGCAAAATGTGGAAAGTAATACTAAAGCCCTGATTACATCTTCATATGAAAGTAAAAGGCTTTCTTTGCTTAGCTATTTTATCTTTTTTTGTTGTTTCTGATTTATAGGATATACTGTGGCAAGAATTAAACTTGGAGACTACCATTTTTATGGTTTTGGTACTGATGTTGATTATGAAACTGCATTTATTCACTATCGACTGGCATCAGAGCAACAGCACAGTGCCCAAGCAATGTTTAATCTGGGCTACATGCATGAGAAGGGACTGGGCATCAAGCAGGTGAGTAAGCTGTGGGCTGATAGGCTGCTGCATTTACTAATATTAGATTAAGTCCATAACCACTACTGGGCCTCAGGCCCTATATAACCACTGAGTAGGAATTAGCATGTCTGCCAATACATTCTCCAATAGCAAATGGGTAAGTATACCCACTTCACACTTACCTATGTTAAGAAATGAGGCATAGACAGGGGAAAAAACTATTTGCTCAAAATTGTGAAGATTGGCAAAGAGTGACGTATGCTTGAGTAATGCTTTTGAGACTTTGAGGTGTGGTGAACTGAATGCAAAACAATTGCAGGTTCAGAGTATTTCAGCACGAGATTGTTCTCATCCTCTGAAACATTGGCTAATTGGTTTTCTATATCATGACATTTTGAAAACAAGTTCTGTGCATCTTTAAGTAACAAATCATAAGCACCAACAACGTGATTATTAGCTGTGGTTTTCAAATTAGGCTAGGCCACAATTTGCTTTACAAACTACCTTCAAAGAAGGCAGTATACCTGCTTCTCTTAGGAAGCCTATGGTGTGTTGCTGTACATGAGTTAACTAAAACTTACAGAATCCAGAGCAACATGTTCTTGTATGTGTCAAAATAACATAATTAGTAACTGCATACTAACTTTGAGCAGGTTACCTTCCATACCTTAATGTATGCTTAATTCATGAAATTCATGTATGAATTTAGTAATATCTTCTGGTTTACCTGAAACTGTAAGAACTGGTTTCATTTTCCTTATTTTCAGTGAGCTTCAACATTTGTTTTTTGTCTACATACACACCTTTTAATTATCCTGTCGGTCTATTAAGACCAATTTTTGCTTCTTTTCCCCCAGATTCTTGGCAAGAGGTCAGAACAGTGAAGGGCAAGTCTTAGGTCAATATTGTTACTTTAGCAGCAGCAAACAATTAACATTTGAAAACTGCTTACTGACCTACTTGTACAAGTGACAATACAGTACACAAACAGCATTATTTCTAAAGCTTATCTTCAAATTTTATTTTAGAACTGTTTTCTCTATTTAACTGAGTCCTCAAAACTAGTTATCTTCTGAAAATGAGCCTGCTGCTAAAATCAACAGTGCTAAAGCTGGTTTTCTAGAAAAAAAAAATCCTTTCAGACAGGGACTTATTTTCATTTTGCTTCTGCCTTGAAAACAACCAATCAGTGCAAGTAATAAAAACTTTGAAAATGTTATTACATCATGTTCAGCATAACTGCTAAGAATTTGAGAAAAAGGAATCCTAATGCTGTCATTGGCGCAGAGTAGTCTCCAACCTGAAGCGGAGATGGCTACACGTAGATAGCTGAAATAAGTACACAGAGGCTCATGTGCAGCCTTGCTTTATGCAGGTGCATAATACTTTCCTCTCATATAGGTCCACTATGGAAGGAAGAGTTGAACTGCAACAGAAATTGGGATAGTTAATATAGATATGGGAAAGAAGCACTGAGAATGTCTAAGCAAGGAAATTCTGTGTATAAGACCCGTCCTAGGCATTCTGGATATGTAATGTCTTTGGTTGCAGTGTCCTAAAACTTTACAACTGTAAGGTGAGAGGACAGAGATTTAGGACTGACTAGGTAAGACTAAAATGGTGCTGGGCTAGGATATTCTGAAAAAGACTAAGACTTTAGTTTTGAATGAAGCAAAAGAATATTTGGCTTTCCTTTCCCAAAATGGAAACTGCTGAATTTTGAGCACCTCTGAAAATGACTGACATTTAAAATCATGCTTTCTGATGTAGCAGGTGATATCTACCACTGAAGTCTGCTCTTCTACTAGAGGCCTGTGGAAGGGATGTGTAAAGATTTTAGCACTGTAGTGTCTAACAAGTTGGGGATTTAGTCTGTTAAAGAAAGGGATGTGTAGTCTTGCGCTCTCCCCACCTATGTCCATATCATTAAGACTGCAAGCACTCTAGAGTTAGGGAGAATGATAAAATAAAGTGATGTGCACAACTTCAATTCATGTCACTGTTCATTCTGGATAAACCTGAATATAAATATGGTATTTCTTACTGTTTTTTTGGTTTGCATTTTTTCCCCCATGCCTGCATGTCAGAATGAAGACTGTTAACATACTGCTCAAAATAAGAACAAATTTTATCAAATTGATTTTTCTCATGGTCTTCTCTTAAGATCTGTCATGATATTTTAGTGCTATTTGTGTGTTAAAGCTCAGACTCCTACAGTTCTCACTTGTCTGTCAAATGAGTGAAGAATGTATGTGCAGAGTGAAGTGCTTGCAAATTAGAAATTAAAATAAGCCAATGTTTAGGATCTGCTCCTACACTGATACTAGCACAGTACAAAGGATGTACAGAAACTCTTTTAAATAGTTTACAAAAGATAGATGTTCTACACTCAAGGAATATTCAGAGTTGTTCTATTGAATTAAAATACTAACATGTGAGCTAGTACATCTCATCTGCATAATGCATTGATTTTCATACTGTTATTTCCACATGTGTTATGGAACTAAGCTTTGTTGTATCAATAAGCAGAAAAATCTATACAGTATTTCACAATCAGGATAAAATTATAAAATGAACATGTGGCATGAAGTCCTGGAGGTTTCTTTTATTTTAAGTGTCCAACTTGGAATGCTTCAGAAGTAAGTGTTACACAGACCTGTACTTCACATCACTGAGTGAACACCCAAGTATCTTAAAATGGCACCATGTGTATCTGAAGCAGAGCCAAAAAAGCCCCAAACAAACAAGGAAAGTTAAAACTATTCAGGTACAGATATCCTCTGTTCTTCTTGCTACAGTTGCCTTCTTGTTCCAACTGCCACAGAAGGGAACACTAATTTAGGCTGTTCATAAAGTTGCTGGCTGTTGGTGCTTATCCTTTGGCCAGGCTGCCCTCACTGATGCAAGCTGTGTCCGGTTTGGATAAAGAGTAGAATCTAATTTTGGGGTATGTGCAGAAATGGTTAGAAGCTGCACTGTGCAGCAGGCATACTCTACTGTAACTGGGAGGAGTTGCTGTTGTGTACTCCTCCATAGCTTGTGTTTTCTTACTCTTTCATGTTTGCTGTGGTGTTGGAGATGTTGGAATGTACTAGAGTTACCTAAATACGTGCCTTAGCTTACTGTGCCATGGGCTGAGTGTGTTAATACTAATCTCTTTCTGAGCTTCGATTCTAGCATCAGTTGCCATAACTTCATCCTTCCCTTTACTTGTCTGTTCAAAGGTGAACATCCCTCAGAATAAAAGGCAAAGTTTTAATGAGTGTTTTTTGTTTAACTTGACCAAAATCTTGTATTCACATGACAGTATACAATAGCTTATAAGAAAAAGCTCTACATTTTATGGTTAATTTTTCAAGTTCTTCAAAATTGAGCTTTGTATTCTCTTAACTTTAGGATATTCATCTTGCAAAACGATTTTATGACATGGCAGCTGAAGCAAGCCCAGATGCTCAGGTTCCAGTCTTCCTAGCACTTTGCAAGCTTGGAGTGATTTATTCCTTGCAGTATATACGAGAAATCAATGTAAGTAATGCAGAATTAAAAGGAAAAACAAAAAATGTGTTTTCCACTTTTAAAAGAACCTTGAGTTGTAATCCTGAATTGTCAGTAGAAGTCTTACTTGAGCCTTCTGAAATAGGATAGATATGTTTTTGTGTTGTTGTGTATTAAGAAAGTTACTGAAGCTGTGGTTCCTCTTTCTTATTTGTGCAATTGTGTGAAACTGAAATGTGAGTAGCCAGTGCTCTCTGTGCTGGTCTTCCCTTGATTTCCCTAACCTGTTTGACTGTTCTTATCCATGCCCATCTGCTATCATAGTTAAGCAGATGATTACAATTACATAATTGCTGTTCAGGAAAAAATAGATACTTTTTAAATTCTTATTCTATTTTATATTGAGGTGTAACAATCCCACTTGAGTTGTGTTTGATTTCTGTTGGGGGGAGGGGGGATTGTATTGGGTGGTTTAGCTGTTGTATAGAGTTTCTGCTGAGTGATGGCCCTGAAAAAAGTATTTGCCTGGAATTTAGATTAATTATTTCCGTATAGTGTCTGAAATATTTCTCAGTATTCTGACATCTTAGTGCCTTTTGGATTACTTAAGAAATTCAAATGGTATGGAAGCTATTACTACTTAGAGCAAGTGCAGGTTCAGGCAATCCAGCTTAAGTTTGACAAAATTTCATAGTCTTGAGACTGGAGACTTTCAGGGGTGGACAGTCAAAATACTCTAAATCAATTGAGCAAATACCCATGTAGCACTCACAGGAACTAATATGCAGAACACAGATATTCTGCTGATGCAGACTTACACTGACAATAACTCTGTAGTACAGTAGTGAAGCATAAAGTGTGTGTTGGCTAATGCTTATGCAAATGGAAATATCACAAAAAGGCAGTTCAGTCAAAACTAACAGTAAGTCACTTTAACTGCCCTGTACCTTATCTGCACAAGGCTCAGCATTGTAGCACATAAGTATCCTGGGGCTTTAAGTTCTGTCATTCAGGGTAGTCTGCTGGTGGCTTCCAGTTTGGCTGGACTGATCAGTTCACTGCCTCTGTTATGTGGTACTTGCTCCTCTTTCAAAGAGACAATTACTATGGTTACATACCTCATTCTGATTTAAATTGTGTACTTTAATGCTTTCTGTATGTGAAAGCCACAAAGGTACTATCAAGAACCTTCATCTCCAGAACAGAAAAGAAATATAGTATGGCTCTTAGTCTCATTGGCATTGAGCTCCTGGAAATTGTCACTGCTGTGATACCTCTGTTTCATAGAGGAAAAGAGCTACTGAAGTTTTAAAACTGGTACTTGCACATGAAAAGTGTTAAAAGTCAAATATAAAATCAAAGTAACTTCCCATTCTTGCTCTTTGACATGATGATGTGGACTTCTTGTTTCTTAGATAAGGGAGGTATTCTCACATATTGATATGGACCAGCTGCTGGGGCCTGAGTGGGACCTTTACCTTATGACCATCATCGCCTTGCTTCTGGGAACAATTATAGCTTACAGACAAAGGCAACATCAGGCAATTCCCAGACCAGCAGGACTGCGGCCAGCTGTGCCTCAACAAGAACCAGCACCAGAGCATCAACCACCGCAATAGCAACAAGAGCCTCAGTGAAAGAACTGGATTTTTCCAAAAGGAACAATTTTAATTGTGATTTAGGACTTTTGATCAACAGTCCCTCCCCCAAAAGAGGCGCAGAGAAGTTTAAAAAAAAAAAAAAAAAAGTCTGAAAGCTGCTTAGAATGATGCCTTTTTTCAGGGATAAGAAAATTATTTTGAAACTGATATGAATGTTATTTCAGTGCCAATGGAATAACACTATGGCTTTTTTCATGGAAACACAAGAGTGCTACTACAAAAATGTTGCCTGCTGTATCTAGTTCCTCTTTATTCAGAGTCCTTTTCATCTCCTAGAGAGAGCAGAAGGCTAGCATTGGAAGGTTTTTGCCTGCTTGATAGCAGTTACCCTGTATAAAAATAATAACAATAATAATTTTATGGCAAATTTAAGTCCAAGAAGCTGAACTATATTCAAACTCTAAAATGACTAGAGCTATGTGAACTTATATTCTGGTCTGCATCCCAAGTATTTCTACAATCCTTATTTCTTAGTATTTCTTACACTTTGGTCTTTTATGCTGTCTTGGATGGTTTAACATGGATTATTTAAAAACTCTGTAAAACTAAGCCAGCAAATATGCCACTCTCCATTTGTGCTTTTTCGTTTTGAGTATTTTCCTCCATTCCCCTTAAACTACACAGTTCTCAGCAGACAGTATGGAGCTGAGTAGGTAGAGCAGGACAGATTGGGTCTGTAAAGCTCATCAGTTGAAAACTATCCACACAGTGCCCAGATCCCTCATCCTTCTAAAACTTCTTTGGAGCCTGTGAACTTTGCAATACTTCATGAAATAATTGGTAGTGTTCCTAAATTATTTAAACTTGCTCTTACAAAGAGGCTGAGTTTAGACTGCAGAAAGCACCAGTATTATTGTGGACGCTGAAGAAAGGACAGAGCTAGAAATCTCAGTGAGTTAGCTTACTACTTTTTTTTTTTTTTTTTAATAGATCGAAGTTCTGTATTTAATCTTCAGCAATCCTGTAAGTGATCTGCACTGCAAGGAAACGTGTGTGGTATCTCATGCATGCATCTGTTTAATGCACCTACAAAAAAGGGCCCCAAAGATGCCTACTCTCTGCAAAAGGGCATGCGTTTGTGGCAGTGATGCTACTCCACAGTTTGACTGTTAAAATCATATGTTAGATTACAGCAGTGCTCTGGCTGTGGCCAACCTCTCTTGTACCTGGCATAAATGAGAAAGTCAAAATAATGTCTCTGGCTGTGCCATCTTGAGGATTCCTTGTCACAAGAAAATCCAAAAGAAAGAAGACTAATGGTTTATGGCTTTTTGATACCACTAGGTCAGTGCAAAGGCCTTTGAATGAGTGCAGAGAATATGACCTGTGGACTGATGTTTTTAAACTGCAAGAGGAATCTTCACTCAGTAATGATTTTCACTGAACTATAATTTCAAGCTTTGGGGTGGGAAGCAGTGGGGGAGTAGCTTAGAGGCAAGAAATGCAGAAGTTTCTGTTTTTATTTACTAGTGGCAGTCGAATATTTGTTTCTGTACTAGCATTAAACCCTCTGAATACACTGTCTTAAAGCTGAATGAAACACAAATGAGGAGGCTTTAGCTGCTTTCTGACAAAAGGTGTCATGTTTAAAGGGTTTAGGGCTTCCTTTCATGGAAATATTTTTTCCAGTGGATTGGCAGCAACATATCAATACATTTTATTTAGAATTGAGATTTTTGGTGTAATTTCATACTTAGTATATTTATAAGGAGACCGTTGCACAATAGATCTGTAGTTTGGGAAAGAAGATAAGCAATCCAGTCTTGCAAACTGAAATGTCTTGGATGACTAGTATTAAAATATAGGTAGAATTTCTCAGTACTTCAAAAGTTTATGCTGGTTGTGTGAAGACAAATCTTTCATTTTAGTTTGGAGGGTTGCAGCATGTGATAGAGGAATGTCTTGTTCAGTCTCAATAATCATTAGCAGATGGAACAGTATTGAACTTAAATGTAGTGTCTAAAATGTACAGCACTCCCCAGTTGCATTTCTAAGATACATGTGACTTCTGAACACTCCCGCTGAAGTATTTTTGCCTCTGTCACTTAATAGCTCTTTTTAGCTTGGCATGAATAAGTTAAAGATTATATGGAAAGTATTTTTCAGTTAAATACTGAAAATTTTCAGTTCATTGGTATTGGTCTCTTAGGATGCTTAACAGTTTTGTTATTGCATTATTAAAGTGTTTTGGTTGTTTGATCTACTAGAACTAAATTCTAAAAGCTCTATCCTATTTGCATGAGAATCTCTCATCATTGCTGCTGTGTGATAGTCTTATAGCTGACTTCACTGAACCTGATGCATTTTTACATCCAAGAAATCAGCAGAAGAAAACAATTGAAGATCAGCAAGCTATTTCACTTTTAAGAACTGCTTTTTGAAGAAGCAATAAGGAAGTCTTTCTCCTGCTTTTTTCCCTTCCACCAAATTACTACCACTAACTTTTTCAGATGACATTCATTTGAATAAAGTGGTAGTAGTAAAAAGGTACTTACTATTAGTAATGGCAAGTTAACTCAGGGATTAAAGAAATGGATAAGTTTTCTAAATCAGTTGTCTACAACATGACTTAAGTTTTTGTGACAATCCCTTGCTACTCTGTTCTGAAACTTGCATTTTGAGGGAAGTATACTTAACTCTTACTAGCAATATGTTTCTTACTGTGCACACAATTTATCAAGCAGCTTTTTTCCTTAAAGGAGCTGGGTTGCTCAGTTTAGTGCAGTGAAGTACTATTCCCTTTTGGTAGCACACAGGTTGTCTTACAGTTTATATGCAGGAGCCTTTTAGAAGGGAAGCTTGATTTAAGAGAAGCCTTTCTGGGTATGTTCAGCATGCTTTGAATGAAAAACTTGTATTCTTTGTCTGTAGTAACGTAGGCCAGAGCCTGCCTATTTGACCTTCCCAGACACGTGCTCTTCTCTCCCTGCACGGAGAATGGAACTACAGAGCAATAACCCTTGTCAGTGGGAGTTTTGTATGTAGGAAAACTGAGTAAAGATACAGAGGAAAACATTGTTCTGCATCTCAAATTATCAATCAGACATGCTAGCTGTTCTTGCTGGTTGAAAGAAACACTGAACTGTTGAGAAAACAGATTTCTAGTTCATCACTCTAGTGAAACTTGTCCCAGAGCTGTCTGTCTGAAATAATTTTCCTTGCTTTATATTGCCCATCATGGGACAGTGTAATAGAAGATAAAGCCTTTGATACAAACATCCCAATGAGACTCATATGAGATAGTTTTACTCACTTTTTAGTCATCTTCCATAAGTCAGCTGCTCTTATTAAAGTAAATCAAAAAAATAAATAAAAGAAACAAAAAACCACCAAACTATCAGATGTTATACTTTTTGGAGAAGAACACTGAAATGTGGATTGTGAAAGGACTTTTAAGACTATGCATTATCTTGTTTCCACCTATTATATGCTAGTTTTGGCCTATAAAAGGGGATCACACTCAACTTTGCAAGTTGCTTCCTCTTTAGATAGGCAACAATTAACTGAAATTCTATTTTTATTTCAGAGAATATGAAACTAAAAAGACTTAGTTTGATTTGAACTACTGCAAATGCATATGGCAAATAGGGACTATTGAGGGGAACCCTTTGTTTTTATCAGCTGCAGTTCTTTAAAGGGTCTTGTAGGAGTTTTGTAAATTTATTTTGTATTTAAAATCAGTATAAAGGCTGGTCAAATGTAATATAATTGTGTAAACAAATTCTGTTAATAGAAAGATGTACAGATTCATTTTGTACTGTATCTTTAATCTTGTGAAATAAAGATACCACCTGTGTGGTTACCCTCAGTGTTCACCATGGTTATGATAACAGAGGATGTCTGTTGTTAGTCATATGCACTGGTATATGCCACTGCTAACTGCATCCCTTCCTGTAAGGAAGCTTGCACTTCTTTCACTTCTATCTGCAAAAAAAATAAGTCTGTTAATTTAGGAGGGGCATAGGAAGGGGAACAGAAAACTATGCATTGAATCTTCAGCTGTGCTAGAAAGTTGCTCTGTGTGTGTGTGTGTGTGTGTGTGTGTGTGTGTGTGAGTGACCCTTTCTTCAGTGTAGACAGCATCTGTACTGTGTGTGGCAGATGCAGAACTGCTGTGATTCAAGATGAGTGACCAGTAACTGTAGGATTGCTATTACATTTTCAATACTAATACAAAGATAATACAGTGACTGGAAACAGATACCAGGAGAGGGACTACTCCAAGCTGACAAGTTTGCTTGTTTTCAACCCACTTCAGGCTCTACTTGTTGAGACTACTGTGTCCTCCCTTGTAAATGTATTATGTAGATTTCCTTTCCATTGTGCTTATTAATTTGAAAGAAAACAATTAGGGAGAAGGAAAGTAAGGAGAGTGAGGGAGCAATAATAATGGCTCTGACGGCATCAGTGAACTGTCTTGGTTACATAGTTTTCTGAAGCATTTGGAGGTTTTCCATGTTGTCTGCTGCTGCCAATAACACTTGTTGCAGGGAGGAAACAGAACTGCTGGTACTAAAACCAGCTGGAGTCTGACTGATACAGCTTAATCTTAGTGAGGTCTGAAAGAGCCTATGGCTTGAGATGCAGTTGCAGATGTGCTCAAGTGCGGTGGGGTCAGAAGTGTAAATACCTTATTGAACTTGTAGCCTGTAGTCAATGAGGAGTTGTTTTCTGTGATGGGAAGAATACCAGGCATATAAATGGGTGAGGAGCAGAGTGTTCAGTTTTGTTTTTTGTTTGTTTCTTTGCTTTTTTTTTTTTTTTTTTTTAGAAAAAAAAGAACTACTGAGTAATGTTCATTGAAAACTAGTATATTTATTTTCATTTCCTGGCTTGGTTGGTTTTGTTTTTATGTTGCTTTATTCTCCTCAGTCTAAGGCTAAAACTCTTCATTTAAAATTAAAATACTAATAGAAAGTATAGTTTGTAAACCTGCAACAACTGTTCTATTAGAATGTGTTGTTTAGTATAGTGACAAAACGTTCTTCCTTGTCTCTAAATCACACACAGAGTCACACAGAATTGTAGGGGCTGAAGGGACCTCAGGAGATCATGTAGTCCAAC
>NW_010290087.1:5906-11736 GCF_000700745.2 Antrostomus carolinensis | reverse complement strand
GGAGGGGGCAGCCACAGCTTCTCTGGGCAGACAGTGCCCACAGACTAAAACAAATTTGATAAAGTAAAAAGTAGTTCTTTTCATCATTGAAAGAAATAATACCGGGCTGGAGGAAAAATAAGAATGGCACATTAAAAATCAGTTAGGAAAAGGACGACTAGTCTGATTGCAACCCATGTGTGATTCAGTCAACTGCCTGTAACTAAGGGATTGGCACCATTTAAATTCACAGCTTTTCAGAAGGATGAAGCTTGCTCCCTATTCATCTTTGCCACCATCCAAAGAATTAAGAGAGTGGCTGGTGATGAAGAACAAATTAATCATGTTTATTGTGACAACCATGACTGTTATAAAACAGATACTCTTACAGCACATGCTAACCTCCCCCACACTTTTTCCTTCTTTATTGAAAATCTGTTGTACATTCAGTTCAGGTCCCCTGAGACAGTTGTCTAGAAAAGCACTGGTTCCAGGAATAAATCCATTTCAGGTACATGCAACAGAAGTTGCTTGTATTACACTATTTGCAGTTATGTGTCTAGATGTACCGTTCTCACATCATGCAATTATTTCTTAAAGACTGGCTTTGAACAGCCTTCAAGAACAATCAGCTGTGTAGAAAAATAGCTAACTGAAAGATATTTATATTTGATTCAGCTCAATATTTGAGTCTCATCTGAATATTTACTCTTTACAGTGGAAGTGGCTGAGGACAGGGAACAATTAGGAAATTTCTGAGCAAAGTTCAGCTCAAACACAGTCAATATGTTATTACTGTCAAAGCTAATATTCCGAGTTTTCAAACGGACAAAGCAAAGACAGTGGAAGGGATCCCTGTAGCATAATGTGGACTGACAATATCAGGAAGGCTTCAGACTAAGGGGTTTGAACTGACACAGATATAAACTCTTGTCCTGAAAGCAACTCCTTCCTTAACATCGTGAAGCATTAACAACCTTTGCCCAAAAAGACATCAGAGGAAGAACAGCTGTAGCCATCTCTTACCTTCCCTGGCCCTACAGAGTGCACCCAAGCACAGAAGGGTTTGCTGCTGCACACCTCATCAAGCCTACGATCTTCCAGTCTAGGCTAGAGAATCGCATTCCTGTTTCATCACTGCTGCCCCACAGACACACCACAGCAACACTGACATTCCTCAAGCCACCTAGCTCCACCCCACGTTCCTCCACCCCATCATCACTAAGATGAAGCGCTACACTATCATCTGGCATCACTCAACCCAGGCCACAAAGAACAATTGCAGCCTAATTTTTCAGTCTTTCCACACTCCCATCACACTACATTTCTCCAAGGCCAAATAGCAAATAGCTGTGCTACCCACACGCCCTGCGTATTCTGACATTGAGGAATGGTGACAACTCAATGCTGATGGTTGCAGTGGGTCATTTTGAAAAGATCTTCCATAATCACGACACGATGACAAAGCTTAACTTGTCTGCCCTGTGCTTCAGTCATCACAGGCAGGTAAATGAATACAAAGTTCGGGAGGAAGAAAGCAAAGTCAGTACAGAAAAAGAGGTGGTGTACGCTGGGCTGAGCTCACATGACTAAATCACATGTAACTTATTACTGGCATCACACTTCATGGTCTCTGGCAGAAGAATCTGTTGTGCCAGAAAAGTGTCAGGGATCCAGATTCCTAAACATTCTTACCCTGCCCTGTTGGTGAAACTGTTGAATCTCTTTTACAGCTAAAAATATAGTCTGGCTTGATTTGTTTCCGCCCACCATTAACGAGATGCAGTCCTACGCTCACAGTTCCACTGTGAAACAACGAGACAGCTGCAATCTTGCTAAAAAATGCAAGGAGGGCAATGATGTCATTTGTTCCTTTATAACTGTCAAAGGGCCAGCTGCATTTTATGCATCAGACTCCACCAACAGTAGTGAAAATAAGGCTTTCAGGCAAACGACTTAATAAAACAAGGCTTAACGAAGCAAAGGATCTCACCACTAAATGTTTTAGGTGTACCTTGCTGCTGAAGACGCTAGAGAGGACTCAGTCTGACAGACTGCTGAAAAACAATGAAGTTTTGAAGCAAGACAACTAAAGAAAAATTAAGTTTCCAAATATTAAAACCAAATTATTCTCCTCTGCATGGAGAAAGAGAATCAGAGGCCTAAAGTAAATATTTGAGTCATCTGATCCACACATTGTAGCCACAACTCATTAGGTATCTGCTAATTACAGCTTTGAAAGATGCCATGGAGTGACACAAGGCAGCCCTAGACATATTTAGTTAGTTTTACAGCTGAGGAGCCTGAGAAACCCTTGGGTTCTTTCCTACAGTCAACAGCTTCAACAAAGAGCCTCTCTATTAATTACAACCACATCTTGTCTTTTTTTATATATGAGAAACACTACAATCCTTATAAAAACTATAAAACAGCCATTGTCATTTAGGGATGCTATTAATCAAGGCATTCTTGTGTGTTTTCCCTTCACAGCTCCCTTGCCTAGATTTCAGCATATAACAGCTTGTTGGTTTTTAACTAAAAGCAGAGTGGCTGTGTGCTGCCATTGCAGAAGGCTGAGGATTTTGATTTCGGTGCAGGAAAGGCTTTAGCTCTGATCCTTTTTGCAAAGGGGAGACCTTGAAGTGTCTGCCGGCATTACCGGCACTCTAATGATCAATCTGACAAAAAGAACTGGAAATAGCTACTTCATCCTCAAAGTAACTTTCACATTGTTGCCTCTCTCCTTCTCCACTCCTGGAAAATCAGTGCAACAAGCAGGAAAGAAGCTGAGTTCTTTTTGCACTATCCCGAATAGATTATGTCTGGGATCCAGGTGCGACATAAATGACAACCTGGAATACTGAGACACAAGATTAAGAAAAACTTTCTAACGTTAAGAGGAAGCAGTTGCCTAATGAAGCTGAAGGGTTATCATTATTGGAGATATTTGAGGACAGTTTAGATGAGCATCTATTAGGAATATTAGTGTAAATATTCTGCTTTGGGGCAGGAGCATGGATTAAATGACATATTAACATCCTTTATGGTTGCCTGACTCTACAACTCAGCAGCCTGCCCTCCCAAGTTACCCACCCTCCATTTTAATAGCCTTCTGTATCATTTTTTAATTCCTTCACAATTCTCTCAGGATCTCTGCTCAGATATACTTGCAACCCGTGAGGAAGACTGAAATACCAGTTATATAGCAATAAAAAAGAAAAAGAGAAAAATAAATGGGATTGTTTTCTCATTGAGAGGCAAAAAAATGAGGCAGAAGACGCACCTGATGAAAGATGACACCAGAACCACAACAGTATAAATTACAAGTTACAACAGGGATATAAATCCTGTTAGCAGAAACCTGACATTTTTCATCCTCCATAAAGTGATTACACAGGCCTACTGGACTGGAGAAGTAAGACTAGTTCTGCCAGTTTGAGTCATAGCCAATGTGGTTGAGTTGCAAAGTTGCCCTCTATCTGGGTCCATGTTAGACACCTTCACTCTACATCATCAGCTAATTTTGTGATGCAGTAGATTAGCTTTGAAGCATCACTAGGTGAAACATTTTTCAAGGCACCTAGAAGACAGCTGAGTGTTAGAGGATAACTTCAGAGTCACTTATTTATCTTTTTTCCCCCCTCTCGATAAACAACATAGGAACTGTTTAGTTCAGATTCACTGCTTCGTGCTCCCTGTTTCTTACAGAAGTCCTCTAAGCCTTGACTTCAGAAGCCCATAACCAAGTCACCAGTTATCACAGGAACACAGAAGAGAGCCAAAAGGGACCTCGGTTAGTCCTTTCCCCTGCCCAAAAGATCCAGTACACAAGATATACTTGCATAAAGGATGGCTGAGTAGGACAAGCCAGCAATAGCATGGTTCTTCCATGTGGTTTTATGGGGCAGTTAACTTTTATTACCTGGTAATTACTGAGTAAGTCTTCAGACAACCTGACTCTATAGCCCACATGGCAACACACTTGTGTGGGCAGGCAGCTCACAAAAACCATGCTGCAAGACTAATGTTTCAGAGGGGAAAGCCAGGCCATTAGGAAAGCCAAGTTCACAAATATGGTTTAGCCATACCTTAATATTACCACTGAAGAATATAAATAGCAACTCTCAAGTCTAAAAAAAATAAAAATAAAATAAACCCAACCCAAACTTGCAAAAAAAGAAGCCAAAGAACAGGAAGAAGTTAACAGGTACAAGCTGCAAAGACAAAAAGTACAAAATATCTTAAGAGTAAAAAAGGTTGGAGGGCAAGTGAGCAAGGATCAGACGACAAAAATGTGTCCATGAACAGAAATGCAAAGAGTTTTTTTAGAGTTGAGGTGGGAAGGCTAAGATCCATGCTGCAGACCAGCTGCTTGCTTATAAGAACACCACTAAAGTTGGGACAAGGAAGAAGAAAGAAGAGGGAAGAGATGGCCTTAGAAGAGGAAAAAAGAAATATTAAAGAGGCACATTTTTCAAAGCAGAAGCAGCATAATTCAGGGGTACAACAGCTGCTGCTTTAAAGCATTGGGTATTATTACCAAGGAAGTTGTTTGATATTTTTATCTTCTTTACTTGTTCACTACTATGGTACTATTTCTTCATGTAGTCAATAATGTGAAATGTGTGTGAGCACAACACATTAACACTTGTAAGATCAGCACTAGCAGTCTTCTCTGTAGAGGCACTGAATGTTTTTGAAACGAACACTTTGCTGAACCTCAGATTGCTTTCTGTGGTAAACTGATGCCTGTTAACTAGTTTTGATCCCCTATACCTGTTTTAAACTTCATTTAAACCTTAAAGCTAAAAAGATATCAAACAATCCTACACCACGTGATAAACAGATGCCAAAGTCATACTCTCAATCTCTTCTGTTCATTCTTTGCAATAAAAAGCAAAAACTACGGTTGATTTACTGTGCACTCAGACGTTGGGAGAATCCAGGAACATGTGGGATCAGTTTAGGTCAGGATCAAAACCCCATAATTTAGCTGAGAGCAGCTTCCAAACTAAGCTCATATTTTTTCAGATTATATTTATAGTGCAGTTGCTATGTGCCAGTACATCATTAAATGTCCTAAGAACTAAAACAACCCTATTCTTTACTGGGAGGGTGTTTTTCCCCTTAAGTTAGAAATACCCATTCTGGTGTAATTCTGCGTGAATCGGCGACACTCATGGTATTAGGTCCCCATTCGATCTCCAGATCTAATGGCTGCTAAGCTTTCTACAGACTTTTCTTCCTGCTGGTAAGAGATCAGTCTCCTGTTCTCAATTTCTAACATCCACCTCAGCCTGGCTATGACCACTGCTCCCCCGACCAGTCTGAAGTGGGAAGTAGATTTGGGAAAAAAGCAGAAGAGATTTAGGATGAAAGTGTGTATCTGGTTCCACCAGGAGTACATCAGGCCCACGTAGGCTGTTAAGAAGAGGGAGGGATAAGCTACAAAGGCAGAAAAAAAGAAATAAAGAAGAAAAAAAGAAAACAAAAAAAACCCAAACGGTAAACAAAGAAGCCTTGAACCACTCATGCTGTTGTCCGACCTACTGCCCAGAACGCAGGCTCAGGAATGAGACGACTGACTCTGAATTCCACCACTACTCTGTGATATAAAGTTTTCTCTCATGGGTTGCTCGATCCGTATCATAAAGATAATGATATAATTTTCAAACATTCTGGTTTCTCTACTCAGCCACATAGTATTGTTTGGAAGTCTGATTATGTCTGATCCTGCTGCATTAAAGCAGCAAACTGAGAAGAGTGTTGTGCAGGAGACAAATTGGACATGGATCAGAGATCTTAGTTTTACACACTTATTAAAGGAACGGTGCTTTCTGATGAATGTTCA
>NW_010290087.1:0-5843 GCF_000700745.2 Antrostomus carolinensis | reverse complement strand
TAGGGAAAGGCACGGTGAGAGTAATGCTGAGTGGAAAAGCAGTCAGCTGACTCGGTATCTCTCTCAAACAACACTGGGACATGCTGAGCTCAGGAAGCAGCGGAAGAATGAGCAAAATCATGTCACAGTCTAAATCAAGAGACACTTCTGCTCTGCAGAGTCTACAGCTGTTGCAACATCTACAACTTACTTGAAACACACAACATGGAGCTGAAAATGATGAAGTTGTTTCTGTTTTCTCTTTTCTTTTCTTCTTTTCCCTTTCCTTCCCTTTCCTTCCCTTTCCTTCCCTTCCCTTCCCTTCCCTTCCCTTCCCTTTCCTTTCCTTTCCTTTCCTTTCCTTTCCTTTCCTTTCCTTTCCTTTCCTTTCCTTTCCTTTCCTTTCTTTTTCCCATTTGAATGTGTGCAGAAGACATAGTCTGTGTATTTAATGGCTTCCTAAGAAGAAAATGACAGGGACAGGAATAAGTACCCTGGGATTTATGCAGCCAGTGGACATTCAGTGGCAGGAAACTTTTGCCAGGTTGTTATACACATTCATGAAATGGTCCTAACATCTGACTGGAATGCACTGTAATATTCAGTGAGATGTACTGAAAGGCAGCCAACATTGCAAGCATCTTGGGTACTTCTATGACAATAATTTAGCTTTATCAAACTTTAACTAGTGATATGTCAAAATATTTTTAGCTTTTAGTCATGAAATGGGCAACAAACATACAAGTTTCCTATTTCCTACTAACATATGTTTGGTCTAGAGAGGTTAAGTACTCATCTGTTTCCAAATTGTGTTAAAAATTAAGAAAAAACCAACAAAACACCTTTTTTATCTTCTGTCTGTGCTTTTGAAGCATGTCAGCCTGCATACTATATGGCTTTGCACGACTTTTTATCTCTCTGATATTTCTCACAACACAACGGCTTCAGTGTAGACCTGCAAGGTAAAACAGTGTCTTAAGCATGTATAACAAAACTGAGCCTTCAATCAACGTGGATTTGTTGACACGAGGAAAAAAAACAAACAACTTTGAAACACAGGTAACATTTTGGTTGAAAAGCAGCTCAGACTGTTGCGATACAGACAGCAAAGGGCCTGCAATTTTTACTTCCCTGAAACAAATAGAAATAAGGACTATATTTTTAACGCCACTTTCAAAAGTATGACTTCAGACCCAGTAAAAACAATTACAATTTAAATTATTCCATGAAGACAGACAAACCTGAAGTCCAGAACAAACCTCTTGCCTGATGCCAATTAAAAAAAAGGAGCCATACAACTCTTCTGATAGCGCACTACGGTCTTAGTGACATTGATGGCACTGGCAGATACTTTTGTGAATGTGGTTTTTCAACCTTAGCATTGATATATTAAGTAAGTTAATCTGCTAGTGACAGTGATCCTATATTGCCTTCTTTTTTCCTTCTTTTTCTTGAAGCAGCCAGAAAATAAAAACAAAACAAAAAAAAAAACCCCAAACCCTCAACCATTTCACTGAGCTACAATATATCAAATCACAGATATGAGTCAACAATATCATGCTGCTGGGAAAAAACTGAAAACCATTCTGGGAAAAATAAACAGAAGTATCATCTGTAAAACACATGGCGTAATGCTTGCATTTGGCTGGGTGGTGGGAAGCAGATGGCTCAGCTGTAGGCACCATCATCCCAGGAGGATGTGGACAGAATGGAAAAAACCTGGAGAACAGGAACAAGAATGAGGAGGGCTCTGGGGAAGGCGGCTTATTAGAGAAGGCTGAAGGATTAGGGCTGCTTGTTCCACGGAGCAGAGAAGCATTTCTTTGTGGGGCAGTCTTTGGACGTGTGAAGAGCAGTTAGGAAGAAGGGAATAGTTTCCTCCACAACCCACAGCCTCTTGGACAGGATTAAGCTCACTGAAGAGCATGGAATGCCAGAGACAAGACTGAGGCAAGCACCCGTGCTGTGACTTTCAGTATACCAGGAATTATAAGTTTGTGCAATACAATTTGGCTACTTTCTGAAAAATTCATCACGATCTCGCTAGCTGGTGCATTCCTTGTACACATGTGTTTGCTCTGAAGTTGTCTTCCCCCATGGCCAAAGCAACAGAGTGCTCAGCACTTCCTTCTGGTGTCCACCTGGCCCTTCGTTTCAAGCTGCTCCGCTTTGATCTTCCTCCTCTCTGTTTGCTGTTATTAGCTCATTACTGGTTTGCCTATCTCTTTCCTGAGCCTGCTCCTCTGGCTGTGGGGAAGTGTGCTGGGTTCCCTTTGCTGACTCAGAAACACACTGCGCTTCAACAGGAGCAGCTAAAGAAACAGCAATGATCCAGTAGTTTCCACAGACTGACCACGTTTCACAAAAGATGTGCTGCAAATTAAACAATTCAGTTCAAGTAATTTATGACTGACAGAGCTAACACTGATAGATCACCTGCTCTGGAAAAACAGGGGAAATACAGGCAAGTATCTAGAGCTTATTTAAACACAAAGCAGCAAAACGCAAAAGTCAAGGCATCCAGGAACAAGTAGAGATGTGCACATTTAGCATCTGCCTGGTGGTTACCACAGCAGAGGCTAATCTAGAGGGCTAGTGAGAAACAGATGAACGGCATTTTTGACAAGCACTAAGTTAATAATCCTGCATAGCACACTCAGGGTCTCAGATCTATGGAGATCCTAATGAATCCCTTTAGATGCAGTCAGTTTGTTCCTCTCATGGGATAAAGACTTAACCAAAAGATTAAGGTGTCAGATAATCCAGGAAAAATTACAAAACAAAGTGCTACTTGTCCTTGGTGTCCTCAATCCAGTGTCTTCTGTGAGAGCACCATGTCCTAGAAGACATTTCTACAGCTCCCTGGTGTTTCCTTCCAACAACACAAGCCACTTACAGGAGCACCTCTCCTATGAAGACAGGCTGAAAGAGTTGGGGCTGTTCAGCCTGAAAAAGAGAAGGCTCCGGGGAGATCTTATAGCGGCCTTCCAATACCTGAAGGGGGCCTACAAGAAAGCTGGGGAGGGACTTTTCATAAGGGCAACTAATGACAAGACAAGGGGAAATGGGTTTAAACTGGAAGAGAGTAGGTTTAGATTAGGTATTAGGAAGAAGTTCTTCACTGTGAGGGTGGTCAGACACTGGAACAGGTTGCCCAAGGAAGTTGTGGATGCCCCCTCCCTGGAAGCGTTTAAGACCAGGCTGGATGAGGCTTTGAGCAACCTGATCTAGTGGAAGGTGTCCCTGCTGATGGCAGGGGGGTTGGAACTGGATGGTCTTTGAGGTCCCTTCCAATCCAAACCATTCTATGATTCTATGAAAGGCAAAAAGGTAAAATTACAGAAGAGTTGCTACCATAAACAGAAACAACACAGATCTTTGAGTTAAGTGAAAACAAGCTATTCAGAAAGATCCTGACATTCCTACGGCAGCTACCCAACTGCAGATTTGGGGCATATTCACAATACAATCAAACCATCCCAAACAGCTAAATACTTTTTTCCCATTATACACTGTGGTCCATGTTAGCTATTGGAGGGACAATTAAGGGACATTCCCTTTTTCCTCAACTGACTTGTATTTCAAATGCACTTGAAATGTATATGCCCCATTTAATCTTTATTTATATTACAAATTTTTGCTGCAGTAACAAAGCTTATTAAAACTCAAATAGAAAAAAATCAAAAACCATTTCTCCCTTTTTCTTTTTAAGTTCAATTTTCATAGTGCACCCCTTGTCCACCCATGGGAGCTCAGCAGCTCCTTGCCAGCCCAAAAGGTTAAAACACAAAGCCCTCCAGCAGGTTACACACTACTTTTATTGAAATAATTCCTGTGTCTTCTGCCAAGAAAAGGTCTGTGCTGGAACCGATGGGAACAAGTCTCAGAATTATGAAACCAGTGCCTAATGCAAGGAGATAATTCATACAACTAGATACATCCCCCACAGAAAATCAAGACACAATATCTGTACCTCAGGACTATTGATACATGCAATTATTAAATCTCTGTTAAAACTTTAACAATCAATTGGAGAATAATAATACAGCCCATTCGAATTAAAGGCAGATAGCAAATTCATGTTCTTTCTTCCTATAAGCCCTATTAATGTTGGGATGTATTAAATCTGTGTTTTAATTTTAAGGCTCTGAACATTTGTAAACTGTTTTACATAATATGAAGTACTGAAAATTCAAAATATTGGCTGACAAACTGAGCTCCACAACACCCTACATAGGCTGTGGTTCAACCAACTGGCTGTGGCTGTACATCTAAGTCAAATGAGCTCATGAGCATGCTCAGAAGCCAGCAGGTACCATCCACATCCTGCTTAATAATGCAAAAAGTCACACAAAAAGGAAACACTCTCTGAGGCCCAGGTATATCTCTGCTGATCTGCTTCTGAAATCAACTCTGCCAAGCTATTTCTTGAGTTCTGGGTTGGTTTTGGTGGTTTTTTTTTTAACCTGGGGCTGAACAAGCAATCATGTTTAACCAAGCAACAGTGACCTGTTGATTGAGTGGTGTAGGAGATACCAACTGAAAGTGCCTTCAGCAGTAGTTCACACTCCCTCACCCAGCTGTGGACAAGACCTGGAGGGGGCAGCGCGATTCGACCTGGTTCAGCTATGCCACTTACACTGCCAGGACTTGGGAGCTACTGGTCAATTAACACCTTTGCTTCACATTCCTTGGTCTTTTAAAGATCAATAACAATGCAAAACCCACCCATCTTCCTCTCTGTTGTAATCTAAAGGAATTGCTGTCACTTGATCAAGTTTTTCTCTGATGATACTGTGGGTTTTTTCCCCCCAGTGTAAATTAAATTCCTTGATATGAATTCCTTGAGAAAGAGACTTTGTCTGCCTCCTCCTCCTCCCCCCAAACACAATATGCAAATGTTTCAGGAATTATTCTCCAAACAGCTATTTGGTAACAACTGCAAGGATTTTCTTCTTGTGTGAAAGCATAGCAGTGCTACTTTTATAGAAGTATTTCTGTAATTTATTTTTTAAAGTAACAATTTTGCATTTAAATGTTAGTCTACAAAGTTTAAATGTTTCCAAGCACCATCACTCATTTGAGGCAGCACAATTCCCACTTGAAATTTTTGGGAAATAGAAAAGGGAGTGGGCAAGAAGAGAAAAAGAAAAAATCTCTTTCAGAATTACATGTTGATAAATAAAAAAATGGAAACATTTTTCAAACAAATTTTCTACGTGTGTGTATCCCAGTTTCCCAGCAACTCTCTCAGTCACATAATGTTAACTTTGTGGGAAAGCAGTTCTGCACTGTGCTCTCTGGACAAGAAGCTAACAGCTTTCTTGGAGTCTATTCATAACCCTGCATTTGCATTTGATAAATTGGTTCATTGTTATATCCCTTCCCTTTTAACGTGACGATTAATTATTCTTGTATTACACACACAAAAAAAAAAATATTTGTTTTAAAATGCTAATTTTCCAAAATTTTCTGTGTCATTAGACCAGAGGTTCAGTCAAAGTTTTCCTAAACTTCCAGAAAGTTGTTTAGGTATTTTCCTCAAATAATCATTTTACATAGGCTAAGTTTCTTCTACATCTGTTGTAAGACTGGCACTAACTTTAACAGTATGATTTTAACAGCTTTTAAACAAAGTACTTCATTATCTGAAGCACTGTTTAAAGTGAAGCCAAAGTGAGTTATAATATTGTTGTATCCATAACAACAGATAACATTTTTCCTCGGTGTGTTTTCAACTTATATAGCAAATATACGTCAATTCCCAAACTGCATTCACAATTTCTTGAAAGAAAAGC
Source organism: Antrostomus carolinensis (assembly GCF_000700745.2). NCBI lineage: Eukaryota > Metazoa > Chordata > Aves > Caprimulgiformes > Caprimulgidae > Antrostomus > Antrostomus carolinensis. The sequence continues at coordinate 66 of NW_010290087.1, read as the reverse complement.
ACAGTACCCAAGTTTCTTCTAATTTATGCAGTTGTAATTTTTATATATATATATATATATATATAT
>NW_010290086.1:0-2345 GCF_000700745.2 Antrostomus carolinensis | reverse complement strand
GCCCTTCAGCACCGGGAGCTGTCCGCGCCGCCGCCCGGCCGGGCAGCGCCTCCCGCGCCTCAGCGCCCCGGTGGCTCTGCTCCAGGAGGCGAAGGCGGGAGAGGCTTTTATGCCTCCCGATTAGGCGGTGTGTCGGTAGTAAAGCAGCAAACCCCTGCATTTAAATACTTCTTCCTTTCTTTCAAAAGCTGTCTTCGCCTGCATTGTGTTCTCCCGCAGAGATCCACGGGGCAGTGAAGTTTAGACAGTACTTCCTTGCAGCCGTGCCCTTTCACTCTCAGAACATGAGGGACATTACAGGTGGTGCCATACTTAGCCAGAGTTTTTGATCCTAGTAAAAGAGTGCTTTGTTGAGTTAAATGCTGTCATTTATCTTCCGGTTTTTGTGCGAATAAACAACCTATCCAGCTCACCTCCTCAAAATTCTGTTTGCCCTCACCAGCACTATTGTGCCTAGGGTCTTTCCTGTGTCTGCCCTGCAAATCTTCGTTTTCCAGAGTTTGACAATAGAAAGGATTTTATCCACTGACACTTGATTTTAAAGACTCTTTTAAGGTTTCACTATACATAAATGACTTTTGCAGTTTTCAGTTGCAGCAGTATTTTATATTCAAGTTTGCTGGTTAGGCAGTTTAAAATCAGGCTGCAAATAACTTCTTTAAAGTAAGGCACTTTACACCGCATTAGGATATGATCTGCTCTGCCCCATTTGGTATTTTGAGTTTTATTATCTAGAAGTTACGTTGTTATCATTTAATAACTGCCAACTGCACATGCGCAGTAACTTTTTTTTTTTTAATAATCTTCTCTTTCATTTCTGTTCTTTATGATCATGACCCTGTACTGGAAGCTGAAGCCACACATTAAACTATATTGTGTGAAGGATTTGCCAGGACGAGCAGTGAACTCCTGCAAATCACTAAATTAAAAATACTTTTAAGACAGTGTCTTGCTGAGGAAAAGGTAGGATCTATTAAAGAACACACTGCATTTTAAAAGATTTGAGTACAATAAATGTCAGTGAAATATCTGTAGCCATTGCAATCTATGGCCAAATAATAATTTATATTCAAAACTGACAAAGTGCACTGAAACTGAAAGACTCTGTTGCTTTTTTTACTATATGTTTGACTTTCACGTAGTTTTTCAGTCACTGATACCATATTCTTAATAGAGCTTCCTATTTTCTTTCAATTTCCTTTTCTTCCCATTTCTTTCTCACACAAAATCAAAAGCCCAGTGAGTCAAGTATTGTCTCTTTAACTGTTTTTGAGAACAATACGTTTAAAGGATGTATAAAACAGGACGGTATAGGAACAGGTTTTAACAGTGACAGCCACAATATGCAGGCCAATTAAGGCTGCTCGTTAGCGGGTATATTCCTGTAATACTCCTGTCAGGCTGGAATTGTACTCCCTTATTGACAGTACTGAGTTCGTCTGATGCTTGAATTCTGCTTGCTGTGTTTGTCTAACGTTTCAAGTCTCGTTAGGAACTGCTACCAGCGAGAAAGTAGAAGAAATGAAAGGTTTCCAAGCATCCTTTACCTGAAATTTGCTAACCTGGCTAACTTAACCTTCAGGAAAAGTACTGTGCTCTCATTAACGCTGCTTAAACATGACCTGCATCTCTCTTTCCCCATGGGTAATGCGCGTTGACGAGACACAGGCTGGGGGAGGGAGAATCCATCCCACAACATTAAACCCATACCCTAACGTCTGATGGAGGATAATTAGGCCAATGAATCACCAGTCTCCCATTTCCTTTTTCACATTGGTCTTTTTGTAAATGTTTCTAATTTATGCAGTTCCCCCCCCCCACCCTTAACTCTCACCAATACAGAATTTATATACGTGCTGCCCCGATTAAAGTAAGTATTGTGTTTGTCTTCACTGCAAGAAGCACCGGGCTATTTCTTTATGGCATCCCGAAGGCTGGACAAGATGATGAGGTCTTTTTCCAGCTAAATATCCTTCAAAAAGTTTGAAACCCCCTGCCATGCCCACATAGTCACCTTACTAAGGAGATCTTACTAAGGCTAGCCAGGGTCTAACATAAGGAGATTCGCTTTAGCAGAGAGAAAAGACAAGCCTTGGTTTCTGAAACGCGAGTACAATTATCCAAAGATTCCGTGTGCAAACCTCACGTTAGGAAGCGATGCGATTCATCTGCGGGGGTGCAGATACCCCCGCACACTTACAAACGGGCCCTTCCATCACCAGGTGTGCGTGTGCTTCTCCGGCTACATTGATTTGGGTGGAAAAAACCCAAACTGACATGCCCTCGCTACGACACAAACATGGTAGCTCTCCTTCCGCGCTACGAGGAGGCTTTTCTCTGCCGCT
>NW_010290084.1:0-4778 GCF_000700745.2 Antrostomus carolinensis | reverse complement strand
TGGATGAGCTTTAAGGCCCCTTCCAACCCAGTCTGTGACTCTAAGTGAAGGTCATTTTGGCAATGGGTGGGATGTGCTTGGCTCTAGGCACTGGTGTCCCATAGCTGAGGACAGGAAACCCTTGCCAGAGATTAATTTTTTGTGTGGATGCATCATTACGCCATTAGCACCCGCGAGGAGGTCAGCGGGGCTGTGTCAGTCCTGATGGGCAGCATTTACTGGCAGCTGAGCTCCTTCGAGGAGCCCACTCCACCTCCCAGGTCCCTACAGGGGATGTGCCCCGTGTCCCTGTGCTCTGCTCTGCCAGGGCCCTGCTGGTCCAGAGGAGATCTCCAGCTCCCCCATGTCTCTCCTCACAGCTGCTGTTGGTGGCCAACGTGGAGGTGAGGAAAAGGGCACCCCAACCTCAGCACCCCTCCAGGCACCGCACTGGGGAGTCCCCAACATCCCTGTTGGGCTTCACCCTGAAGGATGGTATCTTCAGCAGGGGCTTGGTTACCCCTGAATTTACAAGATTGTTCCCTCAGCCTGAGATCAGTCACAGCTTCTTCAATAGCTTCCACCTCTATTTGCATTGCGAGGCGAAAACATTCCTCTCTCGGAGGCTGCATGCTAATGCGGGAGCCAGGAATCCCTGCATGATTGCTTCCTCGTTAGGCTCATCTGCCTGAGTGAGCTGAAAACTGTTAAACACATTGAGTGTGTCAGAGCAGATATTATCAGAAATAAGCCTACCTTTCGCTGGCACCCACCGCTCGGAGACACGCAGCAAAGAGTTACTGAAACCTTTTCCAGCTGTCTCCCATGTTTCCAGAGAGGCTCAGTTCTGACAGGTCTTTTAACCCTTCTGCTCGATGATGCTATTTTCATAGAATCACAGAATCCCAGGCTGGTTTGGGTTGGGAGGGACCTTAAAGCTCATCCAGTCCCAATCCCCCTGCCATCAGCAGGGACACCTTCCACTAGACCAGGTTGCTCAAATCCTCATCCAACCTGGCCTTCAACACTTCCAGGGAGGAGCAGCCACAGCTTCTCTGGCCAACCTGGGACAGTGTCTCACCACCCTCACACCAAACAATTTCTTCCTAATATCTAATCTAAACCTGCCCTCTTTCAGCTTAAAGCCATTTCCTCTTGTTTTGTCAGCAAAACCAGGACAACCTTCTACTAGACCAAGTTGCTCAAAGCTTCATCCAACCTGGCCTTAGATGATGGAGGACTCTGCCTGGGGAGACAGGGACTGTGACAAGTGACCATGGGCTGTCAGGGGGATGCTGAGCAGCCCTTTGGTGTGGGGATGGGGAATAGTGTGCTGGGCTGGAGAGATTTTACTGCCTTTGTGCTGGGCCATGGTGGCTACGGCAGAAGGTGGGATTAGATGGTCCACGTGTGGCATACCCCATCTTCTATCGAGCAAAGGTGCACTAATCACATGGGATTGCTACCAAGAATGAGCACTGGAAACTATTATTAAAGAACGGATTTTTCCCTAAATGCCATTCTGAAGCAAAATTTAATACCTATAGCATGTGCAAAGGTTGGGCAGAAAGTTTCTACCTGACTCCTATCACATCAAAAAAACCCCAGATCTATCAGCTGTATTCTCTATTCAATGAGGATATTCCTAAAGTGTCTGCTTGGTTTTTCAGCAAAACTTCAGCCCTTCAAAATGCAACAATTTTGGTTTTAAACTAAAAACATTGGTTCTTGAAATTTCCCCAAATATAAGTATGAGAATTTAGTCCCGCTGGATGCACTTGCTTTGACGTGGTGTGAGCAGGAACATGGACATGAAGGAGGGGACAAACCCTGCTGGGTTTGAACTGCCTGTGGCTCTTTCATGGGCTCAGGTTCAGCATCAGCCCTTACAAGACACTGGAGAATCCAGCCCCGAGGTGCATCCATCCTTCCCCATCCCTCTCTCTCCCAGGACAGGTGGGATGACAGCAGCTTTCCCTCCCCGCTGCAGCTCTGGGAGATGACTTGGGTGCCTGGTGACCCAGGTGTCTCCTGGAAACCTGCTCTCTGCACAAGGCTGAAGGAAAACACTGGAATGGGTTTCCATCAGAAAACAGGGATTTGTTGGGTTGTTCTTAGGGCTACAGAGATGGTGAAGGGGCTGGAGCATCTTTCTTATGAAAGACTGAGAGAGCTGGGGCTGTTCATCCCGGAGAAGAGCAGACTGAGAGGGGATCTGATCAATGTTTATCAATATCTAAAGGGTGGGTGTCAGGAGGATGGGGCCAGACTCTTCTCACTGATGCCAGTGACAGGACAAGGGGCAATGGGCACAAACTGGAACACAGGAGATTCCGCTTAAACATGAGGAAAAACTTCTTTCCTGTGAGGGTGCCAGAGCCCTGGGACAGGCTGCCCAGAGAGGGTGTGGAGTCTCCATCTCTGGAGATGTTCAGAACCCACCTGGACACTTTCCTGTGTTACCTGCTCTGGGTGACCCTGCTCTGGCAGGGGGGTTGGACTGGATGATCTCCTGAGGTCCCTTCCACCATTCTGTGATTCTGTGATTGAAAACAAATCTTTCCCTGGAATCTTGTTGATTTTGCTGCCATTTTCTCCAGGAAGAAGTCTACCAGCATCACTTTGACTTTCTTGTTTCAGCAGTGTCAAAATGTTTATTCCGATCATGTCAAAACACCAAGCTCATTTCAGAAAAGCAAAAATATTTCGTTTTGACTTTATCATTTCATTCGCTCAACTTCCACTTTATGTTCCGTGAAAGGATTTTTTAATAGGCGCTGCCTGAAATCCTTCTGCACCGCGACGTTCTGCAAGGAGCCGCCGCCGGATCGTCACACCCGGTGTTTCAAAGGCCCAAATTAGCATCTGGGTGAATTTTCATTTCCTAGGACGTGGCTTTGCCTCTGAATGCTGAGCAGATGCCTTCAATGCTGCTGGGATTTTCTTGGTACCTCCCCCACCCAGCTCTCTGCAGACACTCGTGGGAAAACCTGTCTGCTGATTCCCCTTGGGATCAGGGGGCTGGTGGGGTGGCCTGAGGTGAGGGTGATGGGCTGTGGGGTGGGATGGGGACCCGTGAGGTGTTCCCCTCTCCCCGGCTGATGCTCACTCTCCTCTCCCCGGGCCAGGGGAGCGCCTGTGCTGCCGGATGCCGTGCATTGTGATGCCTCAAGCTGGATTTTTCCTTGGTGGTGAGACAAATCGGTCACAACCGCAGCCCCTGGAGCCTGCTGGTGTGTTTTTGCGTGGGCAGATATCCCCATCTGCCTTCTGGCAGGGCACTGCCCAGCGTGGTCCCTCCTCAGCTCCCACGCCAGCTCTGTCACCACCCGTGGGGCTCTGCTCTGGACCCTGGTGCTGCTGGGTGCCCCCCAGCAGGGATGGTGAAGGAGATGGGGGGTTGGAAACAGCCCTCAGGTGTAAATCTTGGGGGTAAAGAGGGCAGAGGGGGTCTGCACGGAATGTTGCAGAAATCATTCAGGTGGAAGAAGGATGGAAATCTTGCTGGCCTGGTGGGACAGGAGGTGACACCAGCAGCAGGCAAGGACACCAAGTCTTGGCTCAGGGGAGGTGGTGGAGCAGGGGCTCAGCTGTACCACCCTGCATGGGATGCAGTCAGGGTCAGGAGATGCCTGGAGCAGCAGGACTTCTCCTCTTGCTCCTCCTCCTCATCCCACAACTGTCCACTGCCCCTTCGTGACTCCTGTCAGTCGGTCTGACCCTGCCCCTGCTCTCCCCAAGCCCCACTGACCCAATTTCCCCATCAGAAGGAGGTTTTGTCCCCGGGGAGCAGATGCTGTGGCGCTCAGCCTGGTGCACACTAGAGGTTCTCCTGTACAGACCATACTGAAACCATTCAGACAAGTTCTGCAGGTGACTCACAGCAGCCAAGGCACTAGAGCACCCACCAGTCCCCAGGCACTAGATCATCCATCCACTGATGGTGGACACAGATCTGGTGCCTTCTGGGGAGCAGTTCTGGGACAGGGCAGCTGCAGCCACCCTCACTGCCACCCTCACTTGCAAGGAACAGCTCACACATGTGTGGTAGGACATATCCAAGCTGGTCCTGCTCTCTCTGTCCCCACTGAGCTCCTGTTTTCCCTTTCAGTCTCATTCTTCCCACCTTGGAGATGTCAGGCACCTAACTGAAGCTGGACATGTCTGAGTACGACATTCCTTCCCTCCCTCTCCCAAAGCCTCACGTGCTAAATCAAGGTGTTGAGTGGCATCATCATCATCAAGAGCAAACTGGCTCCTGTCCCAGAGCCTGGAGACCAGAGGAGCCCCATTTCCCATCCAGCTGGGAAGAGGGAAGGGGAGCACCACACCTCCATGGAACACTTTTTCCACCCAGATGCTGCTGGAAGCTGGTGGAGAATGGACAGAGCAGGGTGCGGCACCAGGGACTTGCTGCACTGGCTGTGGGGAGGATGTTGGAGAGAGATGTGTCCCCAGAACCCACAGTCCCAACCACCCCATCACCCCCTTCCATCCTGCTGCCACACAGCCGGGCTCTTCCCCCAGCCCTGCTGCGTTGGAGCTCAACCCAACCCCTGGAGAAACAGTGCTGGAGGAGCAGCTGAGCCGTGTGGGAGGGGTTTGACCCCAGCGCTTACCCCCAGACCCCCCCTGCTCCCCGGGCATGGCCATGCAGTGTGGTGGGCATCTGGCGCCTGGGCTGGGGCAGCCAGGACCAGGGGACAACCCGGGGTGTGGGGGGGAGGCGAGGCGGCCCGGTGCCCCCCAGCTCTGCTCCTGAGGCTGCCTCCTTCCATAGAGCCCGGGGTGAGCAGCAA
>NW_010290083.1:0-1160 GCF_000700745.2 Antrostomus carolinensis | reverse complement strand
TAGCCGGAATGGGCGCGGTGGCGGGCGCAAGTGGGCCGTGAGCTCAGCGCAAAGGGGTGGTCTGAGCGCTGACAACGGGCGCTGAGCGTGAGGTGGGCGCCGCCCTTGGGCTGGCCGTGGCCGTCGGGGTGTCATGGACCTGCGGGACCGTCACCGCCGGGAGACGGGAAAGCGGCAAAGCTATTCCTAAGAACGTCCCAACAGCGCTGAGCCACCCCTCCACTACACTGACTCTCAATTTAAAAACGCTCCCAGAGCTACCATCAGGGTACTCCTTAGGGTACTCAGCGGTCCCTGAATGCATCCAAACTGTCCTGATTGCCCCCAGAAAAACCCAAACCAGCCCCAGGGCCTCAAACACCCAAAGCACTGCTTGAGGCTCCCAAAGATGCAACTTTAGGGTCCCAAATCCCACTCTAAGCCATGCTCCAGGGTACCCCTTTTTATCCCTGCATCCTACTTGAGTAACCCTAGTCTTCAGGCCTGTCACAGTACACTCCCAAAACCTGTTTCAGGGCCACCAAATACCTCTGAGTGCTCCTCAGAGAATGTTGTGCAGGTGTCGTTGATGTATAGCAGAAAACTGAATTTTCTACCAAGCCAAGTCCTGCTTCACTATATAACTGGCCCATTATCTTCAGCCCGTGCAAGTCCAGTTACTTTGTATGAACTATAGGCCTTACTAATGACTATGCCTTTGAAAAGGAGCTAAAAGACATAAAAGGAAACCATCCTGCCCTAGAAGGATAGTCAGCAAGAACCTGCAGAAACTGGGGGAAAGGTAAATGCAGCACAGAGAGATTGTGACCACCAACTCAGTTATAGACTGAACAGACTAACCCCCACCCCCCACCCAACTAAAGCATGTGCTGTGAATTTTTTGGGTACTGTACTCTTAAAAGGTAAGCGAGAGACGTTTGAGCCAATCATAATGTACAAAGCATATGTATACTGGGTGGAACAAGCTCAGAAATTTTGTATAAATGTGCGAGGTCTTGCAAGTTCTGTGTGCTAGCTTTGTGGAATAACACCTAGTACCTGTATCTGCGCAAGTACGAAATAAAATACCTCGACTCTTGTGTGTATATCAGTGTCTGCACACCAGGTAAATGAGCCCACTTTGGGACAATATAATTGTGGTGGGTTGACCCTGGCTAGAG